>NC_141625.1:17777488-18034585 GCF_047967505.1 Dipteris shenzhenensis | reverse complement strand
TCCCCCCCATCCCCCCCTCCAGGGGGTCTGGCGGCCACGGCCGCTAGCCCCCACCCCCCATTCCCCCCTGCCCCCCTTCCCCCCCCCGCCCCCCTCCCACCCCCTTCCCCCTTCACCCCCCATCCCCCCTTCCCCCCCTCTAGGGGGGGTGGCGCCCGCGCCCCCCCCTTCCCTTTCCCCCCTCCAGGGGAGGCTGCCCCAGCCCCCCCCTTCCCCCCTCCTTTCCCCTCCTCCCCTCGACCCCGCCCCCCGCCTCTCGCTTCCCTCTTCCTCCCTTCCCTCCCGCCCCTCCATCCTCTCCTTCTCCTCCCTTCCTGGCAGGAACCTTTCTCTCTCTATTCCTCTCTCTTCAAAATTTTTAAAAAAAATCTAGATAAAGAATTAATAAAAAAATTTGCAAGTACCTGGAAAAAGTTTGTAAGTTTGCTCTTTCTTGCTTTCTTGCTCTTCCTTCCTTGCTTTCTTGATCGTCCTTGCTTTCTTGCTTCAATGAATGAAATGAGGGGAGAATGAATGAAGAAGGAAGACTATATATAAGAAAAATTAAGTTTTCCTCCTCCTCTCCTATTGGCTTTCCATTCCTCCCCTCTCTCCTATTGGCTTTTCATTTATCCCCTCTCCCATTGGCTCCCATTACTCCCCCTCTCCCATTGGACCCCCATCCCTCATCCCAATCTTCCATTAGCCCTCCCCCCATCCATTTCTTCTTCCTCCTCCATTGCCACCACTCCCATCCCACATTTCCACCATGTCCCATACTCCTCCCATTTCCCAAAATCCCATATTTCCCCATCTCACCCTCCTCTTTTTCATCCCCTATTAACTCCCCTCACTCATTTCACTCCCTTATTATCCTACTCCCCCATTACCTTCCCCTCTCCCATTCCATTCTTCCCTCCCCACTCTCACTTCCACTTCCCATTACTCACTTGCCATTTGAAAACTATTAATATATTATTATACTATTTTTTATGCTTATTATCATACACCCCTATTACTTCCCTCTCCCATTCCACTCCTCCCTCCTCACTCCCACTTCCACTTCCCATTACTCACTTGCTATACACATTTGCAAACTTACATGTGGGCAAAATCACAGGTGTCAAAGCGATCCTATTGTGGTCATACAACAACTGTGCTTTTATTCAAGGGCGTATTTATCGTCATCAACAAGCTTATTTACTCAAGGTATGAAGTGCATAATTTGTGCACTAGGTGTTTACTTTGTTGTATCAAAATTGTTTGCCACACACACACACATATACACATACCGAGAATTTTCTAATATTATCGCATCTACATTTCTCTGATGGGCACAAAACTTTGTACACGCCTCAACCTAGGCCGTATTGACTTGCATACAAAGTGGTGCACCCATCGCATAAGTACTTGTTCGGATAACACACCTCCAAATGTATTTTAGGACGATTGTGCATAACACTAGGAACAAAATGGTGTATAATGTGAGATCGACTATGCAAAGCATATCCAATGGACACAAGACTTTGCACGTTCCTCAACCTAGGCAGTATTGACTTGTGTGCAAAGTGGCATCCCCATCCGATAAGTACTTGTTTGAAAAATACACCTACAATCATGTTTTTTGACGGTTGTACATGACACCAAGGCCAAAAACGGTATTTAATACTCAATCTACCATATAAAGCATATCCGATGGGCACAATACTTTGCACGTGCCTCAAAAGTGGTGGTATGCTATTCCATGCAAAGTGGAATGCCCATTCAATAAGTACTTTTTAGAATATTACACCTAGGACCATGTTTTTTATTGGTTGTTGTCCATGACACTAAGGCAAAAACGCTGATTTATGCTTAATCGACAATGCAACGCATATGCGATCACAATACTTTGCACACATCTCAACCTAGGTATAATTTATTGACTTACATCAAAGTGGCATGCCCATCCCATAAGTACTTAGTCGAATAACACATCTAGGACCGCGTTTTTTGACGGTTGTGCATGACACTAAGGCCAAAACAGTCTTTAATGCTTGTTCAATAATGCAAAGCATATCCGATGGGCACAATACTTTGCACACACCTTCAACTAGTTGGAATTGACTTACATGCAAAGTGGCACGCCCATCCCATAAGTGCTTTGATCGGATAACATACCTAGCAGCGTGTTTTTTTACGGATGTGCATGACACTAGAGAAAAAATAGTATTTAATGCTCGATCGACCATGCAAAGGATATCCGATGGGCACAACACTTTTCGTATGCCTCAACCTAGGTGGTATTGAAATGTTCACAAAGAGGCACACCCATCCGATACGTACTTGGTCAGATAACACACCTAAGGGCGTGGTTTTTTGCGGATGTCCATATCACTAGGGAAAAAATGGTGTATAATGCGTGATCGACCATTGCATTCTAATGGATTCATATATTTTGCAGGCTTTCATTGACATTGGCAAGGTAACATTGGGCAATAGCTTTGCCATGAAGGATGTACATATGATAATCACAAGTGATGCCATTTATGATGGTTGGATCTCCATCCTTGAGGATTACATTGCAGGAAAATATTCACAAGATGGAAAATGCCATAGGCAACTCACAGTCTCAATGTTTAGATGCTTGCATGGATTGAGTGATGATCAAATTGGTCAAATTCAAAATGACATTAAGCAAGGTAGAGTAGTCATAGCTAAAACAAAGACTGATGCACAACAACACAAAGCAACTATAGATGCACTTGGTAGATGCACAAAATAGCGGGCGCGTCTATAGGCATTGCTTGAATAGAGAAATTACGGGTGCGTCTAATAGCGTGTCTAACAGCTCATCTATTTGCGCGGTGTATTAACACGTCTATTTATCATCTACACTGAGAAAATACGGGCCCGTCTAACATTGCGTTTATCAGCGCGTCTATTTGCAAGTGTATTAGCGCGTCTATTAGCGCCTTTGCATTGGAAATTAGACGCGTATTTAGACGCAAACCAAAGAATACAGAAAGTGAGATTTTGGTGTACATCATTGCTTTCCAAACATTGCCCATGATTACCAAAGCACATAATTTTAACAAAAACATCAATGCTTTTTTGCAAGCCCACATATACAAGAATTAAGTGAGGTGAGGAGAATGAGACAATATGTAAAATAGTTTTGCCAATATCAATGATGGGCTACGGTTCAATCTCATCCTCAATGAGATCAACCCTTGCCAAACTATCTACTTCAAAATCCAAACAAGTGTTTAGATCTACAAATACATTCAACCCACTACTACTTGTTCTACTCATGTGCTCATCGAAATCAGCATCACCAAATGGTAGGCTCGTCCTCACGGGTAATGGCCTCAATATCTGTATCTCCTATCTCATGATCATCCTCCTCTCTCGTATCACGGTCATCATCACGTCCATGGCCATGATCATCCTCCATACGCTCCATATTATAATTCACCATGTTTGCAAAATAGACTTTAAAGCTTACTTGAGTAATGCATTCAAACTTGCATTGCTCCATCCATAGATGGTTTGCAAGTTTAGTAACTCAAGGGAGGCACGTAGAACAGAGAATGTGCACCCCTCAAACAGTGGAGTCGATGCTGCAGTAAAAAGATCATCCTGCTCCATAGAGAGAGAGAAGGAAGAGAGAGAGAGAGGACTGCTAGGGGCCGCGGCCCCTAGGTGAGAGAAGAGGGAAGGGAGTGAAGAGGACATAGAGAGAAAGAAGAGTGAGAGAGAGAGAGGAGAGGTGAGTTAGAGTGGAAGACATGCGAATAGAGAGAGAAGAGAGGTGAGAAGACATGATGGAGAGGGGAAGGTACACGACTAGAGAGAGGAGAGATGAGAAGACTTTAGGGAGAGGGGAAGGTACGCGACTAGAAAGAGAGGAGAGATGAGAAGACTTGAGGGAGAGGGGAAGGTATGCAACTAGAGAGAGGGAGATATGCGACTAGAGAGGGAGCTCCATTAGAGAGAGAGAGAGAGCCCACTACATAGAGAAGAGGAGAGGAGTAGAGGGAGAGAGGTCCAACTCTTACAACTAAGAGTAGAACGACCCACGAGCAAGAGTGATAAACAAGAGCCTACCACGAGCAAGAGCGACAAATAAGAAGTGACGTACGAGAAGATTGAAGAGGGATGTACGAGAACAATGTCGAACACAAATCGTACTAAGAAGAATGTTGAACACAAATTTGAATTCAAATTTATCTAGAAGAATGAATTCAAATTTATCTAGAAGAATGAATTCAAATTTCCCTCTCTTTTTTTAAAATTCAAATTTCCCTCTTTTTTTAAAATTCAAATTTATTCGTGAGTGGGAGGAGTGGGCTAGTTTTTCTTATATATACTCTTCTTTCCATTCATTCATTCTCATTCTCTCCTCATTTCATTGAAGCAACCAAGAGCGGAAGAGCAAGGACAAGCGGAGCCTTACTTATTTCACTTTTTCCAGGTACTTGCAATTCTTTTTCTTCACTCACAATTCTACAATTCTTCTTGTAATTCTTTTTCTTTACTTACAATTCTTTTTGTTCTTGTTAGAGTATTTGAGTTTTATTTCAATTAATTTCTTATTGAAATTTGTGTTTTAAATTTGAAAAGAGAGATAGAGAGAAAGCGAGAGCTAGAGAGAGAGAGGAGACAGAGAGAGCAGGAGATTAAGAGAGAAAAGAAAGGAGGGGGAGAAAGTAGGAGAGAGAGAGAGAGAGAGAGAGAGAGAGAGAGAAAGAGAGAAAGGGAAGGAAAAGAGGGAGGGAGGGAGAGAGATTAAGAGAGAGAAGAGGCGCACAGGGAGAGAGAGAGAGAGAATGAAAACTCAAAGAGTAAAAGAGAGAGAATGAAAACTCCTGGCGGCCATGGCAGCAAGAGGAGGGGGTTTTTTTAGTAGGCATTACAATTCTTTTTAAATTAGTTTCTTATTTGAGTTTTTGAGTTCCATTTCAATTAGTTTCTTATTGAAATTTGAGTTTGTAAATTTGAAAAGAGAAAGAGAGAGAGAGAGAGAGAGAGAGAGAGAGAGAGAGGAGAGAAGAGGAGAGGAGAGGTAGAGAAGGAGAGAGAGGGAGGGAGATTAGGAGAGAGGGAGGGAGGGAGAGAGAGAGAAAGAGAGAGAAAGAAAGAAAGAAAGAGAAGGAGGGAGAGAGAGCGATTAAGAGAGAGATGAGGGGAGGAAGAGAAAGAGTGAAAGAGAGTAGGGAGAGAGAGAGATTAAGAGATAGAAGAGGGAGGAGGGAGAGAAAGACAAAGAATGAAAAGTCTTGCCACCAAAGGAGAGAGTAGAGAGTAGGGAGGGAGCTAGAGAGTAGAGAGTAGAGAGTAGAGAGTAGGGAGGGAGCTCCTGAGGAGGGGAGAGAGAGAGAGAGATAGAGAATGAGAAATGAGAGAGAGAGAGAGAGAGAGAAAATGAGAAATGAGAGAGAATAGGGAGGGAGAGAAAGAGAGAGGAGAGAGAGAAAGAGAGAAATTAAGAGAGAGAAGAGGGTCTCTTGGCGGCCATGGTCGCCAAAGGGAGAGAGTAGAGAGTAGGAAGGGGGAGAGAGAGATAGAGAGATAGAGAATGAGAAATGAGAGAGAGAGAGAGAGAGAGAGAGAGAGAGAGAGAGAGAGAGAGAGAGAGAGAGAGAGAGAGAGAGAGAGAGAGAGAATGAGAAATGAGAGAGAAGAGTAGGGAGGGAGAGAAAGAGAGAGAGGAGAGAGGGAGAGAGAGAGAGAGATTCAGAGAGAGAAAAGGGGCTCCTTAAATGAGAGAGAAGATTAGGGAGGGAAAGAAAGAGAGAGAGGAGAGAGGGAGAGAGAGAGAGCGATTAAGAGAGAGAAGAGGGTCTCCTGGCGACCGTGGCTGCCAGAGGGAGGGACAGGGAGAGAGAGAGAGAGAGAAAAATGAGAGAGAAGAGAGGAGGGAGACTGAGGGAGAGAGAGAGGGATAGAGAGAGAAAGAGAGAGAGAGGGAGAGAGAGAGAATAAAACTTCTGGCGGCCATGGCCACCAAGGGAGGGAGGGAGGGAGAGAGACAGAGAGAGAGAGGAATTAAGATTGAGCTCGAGGGGGAGTGTTGAGATATCAAGCACCACTCGTGATATGCCAAGGTGACTGTTGTGCATTTATGTCACTAACTTGTTAGCTACAGATGCAGTTGGTACACCGCCCATGAATAATAGCTGGATGATAGCTATCTTTATGTACTCTAGTTAGTGGCTCAGTTAGTATGCCACCTAGGTTAGATGAGTTTGGTTTGAGACCCACATATAGGGTTCACCTATTCCTTGTACTTAGAGAGAGTTCTTTTGGCTTTCATAACTAAGAAGAGGAAAACTATTTTCAGCCTCCACCTTTGTGTGTATTCCCCCATTGTGTATGTGAGAAAGCTGCAAGTGAGACTCCTTACTTCTCTCCCACTCTCTTCACACTATGCCGTTCTTGAAGTGATGGCTCATCAATCACCTCATGGTGGCCATCACTGCTGTGTCCTTTTTATCTTCTATTATCTCTCCAGCAGCTGTGATTTGATAGGATAGGTCCTCGACCCCAGTAAGGAGGACTCATGGCAGTGGTAGAGTCAGAGCGAGTGGTGTTACTGCAAGCACTTTTGAAGCAAGGAGTAGCAGTGGGAGTAGGAGAGGGCAAGGGAGGGACCTGGAACTGGGTCTCAGGACCAAGTGGAGACCTGTAGGGATGTGAATGTGCTGACTCGTCTACATATCCCGAGACAACACAACATAAGCGACCCCTCCTACTCTTCCTTCCTTTATGATGGGCATGCCCAAGTGATGACCCCTCAGTCAAAGGGGCTAGAGAGGATGGCTGGATAGTAGGTCCAGCCATCGGTGCAGGAGACGAATTTGCAGAGGTCCTTTGCGATAGCAGAGAGAAGAATCTCGCTGCCTCCGCATCGGTCATCTGTGCGACAAACTCGTTGGGACTCCCGACAAAGCCATGGGCTACTAGCAAAGGAGTTCCCTAAGGGGTAGTCACAATGCTACGTCCGCGAGGAGTCAGGCCAGGGGTAGTTGCAGGGGTAGGCCCCTTAGGTGTCACCTGAGTGGAATCAAAGTCCTTTGAAGAATAGAGATCATAATGTCTCCTCCTATGAGGGTTTTTATACTCGTCGGACGTGCAACGTGATCCCATGTCTAATTTGGGGGGATTGGACAAATGTAGACACAAACATGAAAATAAAAAACAAGAGCAGGTAAGAAGCAAAAAGCGTATGAGGGAAAGCATATGCATAAGAGAAGGAGAAGGATAAGAGAAGCACAAGAGAAGGAGAAGCATTAGAGGAGAGGAGAAAAGAAGAGAAAGAAAAGGGAAAAAGAGATTGAAAGAGGGGAAAAGAACCAAATATGCATAAGAGAAAATAGAGAGAAAGCATATGCTTATGCTTATGCGTAAGCATATGAGAATATGCTCATGCATAAGCATAAGCATAAGCATAGGCATAGGCATATGCTTATGAAAAGAAGAGAAAAAGAGAGGGAAAAAGAAGAGAAGGAAAGGAGGAGAAGGAGACATATGCTCATGCATAAGCATAAGCATAGGAGAAGAAAAAGCATATGCATAAGAGAAAAAGAGAGAAAGCATATGCTTATGCTAAGGAGATGCTAAGCATATGAGCATATGCTCAGGCATAAGCATAAGCATAAGCATAGGCATAGGCATAGGCATATGCTTATGGAAAGATTAGATTAAGAGACGGAAAAAGAAGAGAAGGAAAGAAGAAGGAGAAGAAGAAGGAGACATAGGCTCATGCATAAGCATAAGCATAGGAGAAGAAAAAACATATGCATAAGAGAAAAATACAGAAAGCATATGCTTATGCTCACGCATAAGCATATGAGCATATGCTCACGCATAAGCATAAGCATAAGCATAAGCATAGGCATAGGCATAGGAGAAGAAAAAACATATGCATAAGAGAAAAAGAGGGAAGAGAAGGAAGAGGGGAAAAAGAAGAGAGGAAAAGAGCATAAGCATAAGAGATGGAAGAGGGAAAAAGAGCATAAGCATAATAGAAAAAGAAAGAAAGCATATGCTTATGCTTATGCATGAGCATATGAGCATAAAAGAAAAAGAGAGTAAGCATAAGCATAGGCAAATACATATGCTTATGAAAAGAGGAGAAAAAGAGAGAAAGATTATGCTTATGCTTATGCATGAGTGTATGAGGGAAAGAGGGGGGGGAAGAGAGAGGAAAAGAGGAAAAGAGGGGAAGAAGAGGGAATAAGAGAAGAGAGGGGAAGAGAGGGTTCCTACACCCATCACTGCAGCTAGCGCTTAAGGCACTAGCTACAGACCAATGCAAATAACAAAATGAAAAAAGAGGAAGCACTTTCTTACCTGGAATAGTCCTGCTCCATGTTTTGTGGATTGGCCCTAGAAAAGAGAGGAAACATACCGTTTTTTAAATAACTAGTTAGAGGAAGGAAGAGTTTAGAGAAGAAACTTCTCAAAGGGATTGGATTGAGGAGACAAGCATAAGCCTACAAACAAGGAGAAAGCATAAGTCTACAAACAAGGATAAAGAGGAGGAAGAAAATTACCAAAAAGAGAAGAGGTGAGTCTTCTTTTTTTCACCAAATCTCGTTTTTTGTCCTTAACCTCTAAAAATCAAGCATGAAAACTAGCACATAGAAATCTCACAAAAAATGAACCTACATTGCTTAAAGAGACTCACCTTCTTGAAAAACTTCCTTTCACACAAGCAGAGAGGGAGAAGGGTGGAGAGGGAGCACAAGTGCTGGGAGAGGGGTTGGGTAGGGGTGAGGAGTGGAGAATAGAGAGGAGGAAAGCGAGGTCATCAAATATAAGGTGGGAAGAGAGATTTTTGCTTTTCCTACAATAGAGATGTCAAAGAAAGTGTCATGCGGGGTTTCGGGTTTAAGCCCCCAGCATCACTATATAGTGACATTTATGTCCAAAAAGTGTCGCTATATAGCGACAAAACAAAGCAAAGCATCACTATATAGCGACAGTTCAGGGCACTTATTGTTAGAAGAGAGAAAAGGAGCTCATGGGTGGCTATTTTTTGGATCTTGATAGATTTCCTTGCAGCTCATGTTGTGATTTTGGAAGTGTGCAGATGGAAGGGACGAGTGGAAGCTCGTCAGATGATGCGCCAACACCCGGGATCATAAAGTGGCTTACGAAGAGGTTGTATTGTCATTGCACTCATTGCAAGCGAGAAGTACGACATCAACATCGTATGATCATGCACCACTTGCAGATGTATGGGGAGGAGCCCGAACTAGTACCCATCATTGGTGTTGCATGTGGTGATGGATCATCGGTAAGTCAATGCTATTTGAGTTTGTGGTTAATATTGGATACCATTATGACACGAAACCTTGAGACAAGATCTTATATTTACATGAAATCTTGAAACAGGATGAGGAGGGTGGTGAGGGTGCACATATACCTTCACACTTTGAGCAAGACTATAGTCTCCCAGATGATGACGAGGGTATGGTGGACATGATGGATTCTATTTTTAGGGGCACTACATCACATGTACATGTGATGTCAGAGTTTAAGGTCAAAATGTGAGAGTTGCAATCAACACAGCTGTACGAGGGTGCTAGGATGTCTAAACTACGGGCTTGTCTCTCAATCTTGAATCTGCAAGCAAAGTATGGGTGGTCAGATACAAGTGTCTCAGCCTTAATGAGGTTAGCTCCTGCATGATTAATTTGACTCATTATTTGGATATTGTTTCTTTTGAGAATCATCATTATTCGAAGCCTTTTTGTGTTTGAATTGTGACTCTCTTTTATCCTTCTCTCTTTTATCCTATCTTTTTGCCTCTTTTCTCCTCTTTTTTTCTCTCTTATCTCCTCTCTTTTTCTCTCTTTTTTCTCCTCTCTTTTCCTCTATTTTCCTCTCTTTTCTCCTCTCTTTCCTTCTCTTTTTTTCTCTCTTTTATCCCCACTTTTTCTCTTTTCACTTTCTCTCTTTTGTTCTCTTATCTCCTCTCTTTTTCTCTCTTATCTGCTCTCTTTTCTTCTTTTTCTCCTCTCTTTTCCTCTCTTTTCTCCTCTCTTTCCTTCTCTCTTTTTCCCCATGTGAAGCTTCAATAGCCTACTATTGAGCAAACAGATACAAACTTCTGTCACTCTAATTCAAAGAATGCAAGAGTCTGTAAATGTTTGCTCAATGTCAAGTTGTAGGATTCTAAGCTTGCTCATTGTCTTACAGGTATTCAAAGCTGTAGGATTAGTGTACCGAATCATCATTATTCGAAGCCTATGTATGCTTGAATTGTGATAGGTTGCTCCAGAAGATGTTTTCCGCACCAAATACCATGCTCGCATCAAGAGATGAAGTGAAGAAGATGCCAACAACGGTGGGTATGGATTATGATACCATCCATGCTTGCTATACTGACTGTATTCTCTTTCATCGTGAGCATGGAGATTTGGCTAGTTGTCCGAAGTGTGGGGAACAACGATATAGAGATGACTTGTAGGGTGAGTAGATACCGGTAAAGGTCTTGAGACACTTTCCCATCATTGCAAGAATACAGCACATGTTCTGATGCAAATCCATAGTAGAGTTGATGACATGGCATGCATCTCATCGGTCCACTAATAACACATTGAGGATTCCCGCAGATTGTGCAACTTGGAAGCACATAGACAATCAGTGGCCCGACTTTGTGAGGGAGCCATGCAACTTACATCTTGGGCTCGCCATGGATGGCGTGAATCCTTTCGGGTTATGCTCGACATCTTGGTCGACATGGTTCATAGTCTTGGTGAATTACAATATCCCACCAGGGCTAACAATAAAGAAGGGACACCTCATGCTTGCACTACTTGTTCTAGGGAAGTACAAGGCCAAAAATATGGACGTGTACATGGCACCTTTGATAGAGGCATTACAAATCTTATGGAGAGGAGTGCGAGTCTTTGATATTTCTAGAGCTTGTCGACATACCAATGATATTTTGGTCAGGAATATCTTGACGTGGACCATGGAGAGTGCACAGGTATGTGGTCATGTCTTTACATGTATAATATAGGATTATGCTTTTATGACTCTCTTTTGCACGCATGTCTTATACTAACACATTCATGCACACGTGCAAGACTTGTTACAAGTGGGTACTATTATGGATAAATTTGTGTAAGGAAAAAGGCATAAATATGTGTGTGTGTTTGTATGTTTGGCAATAGTATAATAAAATATGGTGTGCATGGGGCCCAGAGTTGAGGTGGTAGGGCATGACCATGTGCCACCCTTCCACGTAAGAGGACCCATAAGGTGTGTTGTACATAATCCATGGTAGTAATATTATAAAATGTAAGGTGGCATGGTTCCTCCATGTGCCACCCCTCCACCTAGACAGTCCCATGCCTGCATTTAGTGAGATATGGCCTAAAGTAAATGAGAGAAGTAATATAAAATAGGTGGAGATGGATATTATATTGGATTATTCCCTTCATGTAGGATAGGCCCATGTGGGGGGGGTATAGATAGTCCAAGGATGCAAGTTAAATAATGGGGAAAATAGGATGAGGTGGCAAGATTCCTTGTGCCAACCCTCCAGTTGTCCTCCTAGAGGTTTGAATGTATTATAAAATTGGAAAGAGACCAAGGGAGTATCATAAACTTTAGATATGGGGCTTGATTTATGTGGAAAAATGAGGCAAAGGGTTGTCGTACACAATTGAGAGTGTGTAACCGCCTAGCCCACATGGGAGACTTTTCCACACACACCATGCATGTGGGAGGATGTATTTATTGGGAGAGACCCCCTCTCTTGGCTATAAAAGAAGGGGGCTATTCCTTGATGGGACACGCTCATTCTTTTGTAAAGCCACCTAGCTAATACTTTGATTTCCCCCATGCCTTCCTTTCAAACAAAGCATGGCCCTCTTCCCTTGATGTCTCCATCTTTACATTCCTCCTTCCATCATGTACATGCTTCTCTTTCCCCTCTCCCTTTCCCCTTGTGCCATAGTCTCCCTCTTCATTCCCTCCCCTTCTAATCCCTTTTCCCCACCCATGATAACGCTTTGCCCTCATGTTCTCCTTTCCTCTATGGCCCTTGAGCGTCACCATGCTTAGTGTTTAGCCTCTTATCCTGATTTCTTTTCTAGGTAACAGAACTAGTGTGGCTGCTGGGATCAAAATCTCCATGACTAGTGGCATAAAATTCGTTTCTCCTACGACTAGGTGTGATTTTGCGACACCTTCTATCTACAGTTCTCAGCTTCTGTGCCTCCAATCTACTTCTGGTCGCAGTTTTTGCGCATCTGTGCATCCCTGCTTCTGCGCCTCTAGTCTACCTGCAGTTCTAGCGCATCTTCTGGTTGGTGAATCTTCTGGTCATACCGGTCGCATCTGCAAAACTACAACATCTGCGCTTCCTCTGGGGTCATGTGCGCGCATTTGCACATCTCCTAGGTGCACCCGCACATCTCTTTGTCACGACTGGTGCATTTGCGTGTGTCGCACATCTTCTGGCCACGGACAGCAGATCCCGTCTTCTGGTCGTGACAAATTTTTTGAGCTTCTAACAAAACTATAACAGATCCTCACATCGCGCCCCTCTCCTCTATCTCTATCTTCTTCTTCTTCTCTTTCTCTTCTCTTCTCTTCTCCTCTCCTTTTATTAAGGAGTGGGAATTGAACCCAATACCTCCCCATTCACAAGAGAAAGACTTATCAATGGGCCAACAAATAGAAAGTGATAAAAATGTAATTATTTTGCTTATATATTGAAATCTTGAGAACTGTAACTCTCTAACCATGGGGAGTTTCCTCTTGTTGTAAAAAGCAAAAGTATTTCATTTCATGTGCTCTATTCACATTTCCTACTAGATCACCGATTTGGAACTTTTTCAAGTTCACTTCTTGAATGCACGCCACATGAGGAGGGTGGATATTTATGTCACTTCTCGACGAGTTCAAGGATTTGGTGCTTGGTCCTCTGCTCATTATGGCTACCAATTGGCAAGATCTCTTTCTTGATCTTCATGTCAACCTTCAACGGTTGATTGTCCAGTGCATTGTTCAAGAAGACGATGGGTGGAATGATACACCATGGTTGATTCAAGGTGAAGAACTGGTGATATACTTGGAGGACTTTGATTTCACTTCTACTGATTGTGCAGTGATCGAGCTACTTGCTGCATTGGAGGTAATTAAAAGGGCGACATTCTTCAAAGGGTGGGATGTTCCCCAAGCTTGGGGGGAGATTTGGCGCATCTGCTTATTAATTCCAGTGGATAAGCTCGTCTTGAATGATTTCTTCTCGATCTCACTACAAAGGTTTCTAGGGCTTGGCTATGGTTGGTAATGTTTCGACCAAGGAATCCCTTTGTACCTAATCAACCCTTTGTACCTCATTTTGAGCTTCAAGTTGTAATTCTTTTTGGTCTAAAGATAAACTATCAACAAAGGATTGCAAGTTTATTTGGTGTTGAACGTCTTGCTCAAGTATTGAATTCTCCCCACCCTCTCCTTCTACCTATCTTGGATTACCGAGAAACTTGGGATGTTCGGATTTTGGTCTTGGTGTGATGACATCTTGGCTACTTCAATTGGACAGAGCATACAAACCTTCGACCAAGGCTGCTGGTGGGGATGTGAAGCTCACTTCACCGAGGGGTCAGGTGTATTGTTATAGCAAGTCTGCACCTGCGAGTACTTGCAACCAAGTTGAGTACTCGGCACTCATTTTCGGGCTGCAAAAGGCACAAGAGCATCGCATCAAGCAACTTGAGGTGCAGGGAGATTCTCAACTCGTGTGTGAACAAGTTAGTGGAAGGTGGAAGGTACGGAGTGAAGGCTTGGTTCCACGACATCAACAAGCATTGGAACTGTGCCAACAATTTAAAGAGGTAAAAATTTAGCACATCCCTTGAGCTCAAAATATAGTTGCTAATTTCTTGGCACGTGAAGATTGTACTTCAATCATGCATGACGTGAGTGGAAGCACCACCCCAACAAAGCCACAAGCCACAAAGGAGGGTGATCATTTGTAAGGAATTCAAAGGTTGTGGTCATCATGAAACTAAGTGTTGGGCATATTTGATACAAGTTTACCGACTTTGGAAGATCATCAAAAAGGTCCTCAAAGACATTGCTCAAAAGAAGGATGCCAGACCGCACACCCCTTGAAGAAATAGCATGGCGATTACAAGAACTAGAAGAAGGTGAAGGTGATGTGCAAGCTCTCCAACTGTTGGCATTTGTCATGGCATTCTTGTTTGCCTTGATGAACAACCTCATGCAACATCGTGTCTCTAACTCTCAATTGTAAAGATGGATGCAATATCATGAGGGTCAGTCCTTTTAAGATTGTCTATGAGCTATTCTATGCTGAAGATTCTTCCCGAGTAGTATTTCACAATACACCAGTCACACCCTACCCTGCCTATGCGTGCTTTGTGGATGTATCTTCACCTAATTTTTAGTTCAAGCTACCTCTTTCCATTGTTTGCCCATAGATAAGACTCATTTCGTCTCTCTCTTTTCCATTTTCCAAGCATGGCTGACATTCTCGTGTTCTATGGACAGGTTAAAGAAAATCCAAATGAGTATCTTGTGTCCTTTAAGCGTCGTTGTGTTTCTCTCAACTTTCTTACTAAAGATAGATGGCTGTTGGTTCTTTCCACATTTCTAGAGGGTTTGGCTCAAGTGTGGTATGAGAAGCAGGCCGATGATGTTCGCCAAAGCTGGCCAAGGTTAACAGCAGGGATGATTGAGTATTTCAGCAAAGAAGAGGAGCCGGAGAATGTGCACCTACAGGTGGCAAACTTGAAGCAGTCAAAAGGTGAGATGACGCGTCGATATGTGGATCGAGCGGCCGTGCTCCTGGACCATTTAATTGCCACGCAGAAGGACAATGCTGAATTTCCAGCTGGAATGACTCATCATGTGTTGGGCTACCTTGTAGCAGGAGCAAGTGACGAATTCTACCTCAAGCTTAAATGGGAGAATCTAGAAACTACGGTGCTAGCACATGAGATTGCTCAAAAGTTTGATAAAGTTCAGTCTGACTCCACTTCAAAGAAGACGATTGTCCCTCTGCAACCCCCTCAATTCTTGCAACAACAACTTGGGGGGTCTAACTCATGGGCATACCCCCACCCCTCATCAGGGATGTATCCATTGCCGCCACCTCAAATGTATGGTCCTCCCTTAGATGCTTACCCTCAACAAGGAGTATATCCTCAACCTCCGCCTGCAAGATTTCCCGAGCCTTGCCCACGATCCCCCCTCCTTCCTACTCCCTCAGCCCCTCATGCTAAAGAACCCGGAGTCAATGACCTAGCCAAGGCATTGAATGATCTTTGGCTTGAGATGGTGGGCATCAAATTTCAATCCAATCGCCCTCTAAGAGAACGTGCCAATGTTGTGTGCTACGACTGCCACCAGAAGGGTCATTATCACACGGAATGTCCCAATATTCCAAGGGTGAATCTTCTAAGTGAATCAGGCGCAGCACTGAGGATTCTGACGTGGAGATCCTTGACCTCAGGAAAAGAAGTCGTACCACTTCAAACCCCTCTCCAAACCATGGACAGGGCCTCCCCAGGAAGATGATGTCCTTCTCAGAGCCCTCAGATGCTGAGATGGCAGACCCACCAACAGAGAAGACTAAAATATCTCATAGGATTAAGTGGTCGCCCTCGGATTTTCCCATTGGCTCGGGGCAAGAGGACTATTCGGTCGTCGTTCAGGACCTTGCTCATCGGTCTTTGAGCATCACGCTCCCTCAGCTAATAGCATTAAGCCATAAGGTGAGACGTGAGCTACAGCAAGGGCTCTCAACAAGGAGGAGCAAGAAAAAGGGAAAGGTACGAGAGGTCTCTTCTATCTCTGAAGAAATTGATCGACACCCACATATAGTAGATGTCATCATAGATAGTTGCCATGTCAAAAGTGTGTGTGTTGATGGGGGAGCTGCGTGTAATATCATGGTGCCCCGAATCATGAAGAAATTGAATTTGAAATGCACGAGGCATTCCTCCACTCGAATCAAGGTAGCAGATGGTCGACGACTTGCCACCCTAGGAGTCATTGAGGATTTTCCCATCACTATCAATGGGTTGACCACCACCGTCAATTTCTATGTAGTGGACATCGAAGATACAGGCAGGAGTTACACAGCCATACTCGAGAGACCATGGTTGCGAAAGAGTGATGCAGTCAGCTATTGGAAGACAAGACACATGTCTTTTGATGCTTCTAAGGAGAAGATCCCAGTGCAACCAGGTGCCACGGAACAAGAAGAAGAAGAGGAGCAAGACAGTGATACTCTCTCATCCTCGATGTCTGAATCAATGGAAGGATCAGATGGGGGGGACGAGTTCTCAGAAGAGGAAGTTTACATGATGGGGGTGTCTCCGACCCCACCACCTACAGAAAAGTTAATAGCTAGTCCGCAACAGCTTGAATCTATGCTTTTCCCAAACCTCACTCCAAGTGAGAAAGACGAGTTCCTAGAAATGTTCAAAGATTTCCTTGACCTCTTCGCAACTAGCTACCGCCACCTTCACCATGTGACTGCCATAGAGCACAAGATAGAGCTGAAGCCTGATGTGAAGCCTATGGCTCAGAAGTATTAGAGATTAGGGCCCCTACAAATCGATGCTTTGCACTTAGAGTTGTAGAAACTTGTAGAAGCTAGGTTTATTGTTATGGTTCACAATACTGAATGGGTTTCACCAGTGGTAGTCACCCCAAAGAAAAACAACAAGTGGTGGGTCTGCATCGACTATAAGAAACTCAATGCAGCCACCAAGAGGAACCATCATCCTCTTCCCTTTCAAGACCTCATTCTTGAGAAGGTAAGTGGTCATGAGATGTATACTTTCTGTGATGGTTACTCTGGTTTTATCAAATCAGAATTGCCGAAGAAGATGTGCTTAAAACCACATTTGCCACACCCTAGGGGACATTTGCATTCAAAGTAATGCCATTTGGCCTCACCAATGCTCCTGCTACATTTCAAAGAATTATGCAAATGGTGTTTGCTCCTTATTTGGGGGATTTCTTGGAGGTGTTTTTAGATGATTTCTATATATTCTCGTCATGTAAGGAGCATGTCATGAAGGTTAGGTTGGCCTTCCAAAGGGTCAATGATGCGAATGGCAGTCTCAACCCTGAGAAATGCACCATTGGAGCCACTCAAGGGAGGTTACTAGGACATATCATCTCATCCTAGGGTGTCAAGCCTGAGAAGGTAGAAGCTATCCTTAAGCTCTTCCCGCCAACAACCACACGTCCGGTATGCTCATTTCTCAATCTAGCAGGATACTATCGCCGCTTCATTGATCAATATGCTTCTTTGACATGATCCATGACTATGCTATTGAAAGATGGGGTTGATTTCTCTTGGAATGAGGATTGTGATCATGGGTTTGCACAAATCAAGAATGCTCTAGCTTCAGAACCCATTCTATGCAATCCAGATTGGTCAAAGACTTTCTATATCAATCCTGGGTTTGGTGAGCACACTCTGGCAAGTATTCTTCTCGAGCAACGGGAGGATCGATTCATGTTCCCATTTGATTTGCTTCTCGACAATTGCTCGACACCAAACGACGCTACTCAAAGGCTGACAAGCATGCATTGTCTTTGGTGTTATGCATTGAAAAATTTAAGCATTATGTGGCTGGAAAGTCCTTCATTATACTCACTAGCACTAGTATTGCAAAGTAGGTTCTTTAATCACCAAATCCCATGGGCCAGTTGGCCAAATGGTTGGCAATTTTACAAGAATATGATTTTTCTTTCAAAATTGTAAAGGGAGTTGTTCCAACTTGAAGAATGCTTTGATTGATTTAGAGGACTGCCTTGATGTAACCCTTGTAGCGGCCATAGAAGTTGGGGATCCATGGTGTGGCAGTATCTATAGGCTTCTGATTGCTTTCTCCTTTCCTCTAGGAAGTACTAGCTATGAGAGGAAGAAGATCTACAGAGATAGTAGGCACTACACCCTCTTTGATGGGGTGTTGTACCATCAAGGCATGGATGGGGTACTAAGATGGGCCATTGATGCAGATGAAGTACCTAAGGTATTGACACATTATCATGATGGATTTTGTGGAGGCCACTATGCCAGTGACTATACAGCTAAGAAGATTTTACATCCTGGGTACTATTGGCCAACCTTGTCCAAGGATGTCACTATGCATTGCAGAACTTGTGAACCATGCCAATTCTTTGGTAGGAAGGATTTGCATCCTGGGCAACATCACCCAGTGGTGTCCATCCATCCGTTTCAGAAGTGGGGATTCATAGATTTTATCAGGCCCCTGCCCATGACTGCCCGCAAAAAGAAGTATCTTTTGGTAGCCACTCAGCATGTCACTAAGTGGGCTGAAGCTATCGCCCTCCCCATAGCAAATGGTAAGGAAGTTTCAAATTTCATATTTGAACGTATCTGCACAAGGTTTGGGACACCCATGGAATTAGTATCTGACAATGGGAGTCCATTCTTAAATGAAGCAGTGCAGTTACTCATGGATTTCATGGGTATTAATCATTGCACTTCTAGCATCTATTATCTAGCATCCATGGGTCAAATGGAGTGGACCAATGGCCTCCTTTGTAAAACCATGGGACAAATGTCTATAGGGGACAGGAGCCAGTGGGATCAGAAGGTCACAGAAGCAGTATGGGCTTACAACATCACTCATAAAATGTCTATAGGTCACACTCCTTTTGAGTTGGTGTATGGTACTGAGGCCATTTTACCACTAGAGATAGAGATTCTGCCTTTGAGATTTGCACAAGAATAGAGGATGATAGAAGATGAACATGTAGAGGCCCGATTGGTGCAACTTGAGAAGCTAGATGAAACCCGATGCCTTGCCCTACATCAAATAGAGATTCAAAATAATCGACAAAAGGCCCACTTAGATGCTAAGATTCGCAAGGGATGGGAAAGAAAGTTTGTTGAGGGGGATGTTGTGCTATGCTTTGATAATAGATTGGACCACCAAATGGATAAGAAGTTCCTTCCATTGTGGACCGGTCCATACAAAGTCATCAAGGAACATAGCAATGGGTCTGTACAAGTTCGGGAGCTGCATGAGCCATATGGCAAGAGGGTGATCAACAAGCATTACCTCAAGCCTTTCTTTGTGCTGATGGACCCACGCATGGAAATGTTGTGCATTCCGTGCCTGGGGGGGGTGACTGTTATGGATTTATTTGTCTAAGGAAAAAGGCATGAATATGTGTGTGTGTTTGTATGTGTGGCAATAGTATAATAAAATATGTTGTGCATAGGGCCTAGGGTTGAGATGGCAGGGCATGACCATGTGTTACCCTTCCACGTAAGAGGACCCATAAGGTGTGTTGTACATAATCCATGGTAGTAATATTATAAAATGTAAGGTGGCATGGTTCCTCCATGTGCCACCCCTCCACCTAGGTGGTCCAATGCCTGCATTTAGTGAGATATGGCCTAAAGTCCATGAGAGAAGTAATATAAAATAGGTGGAGATGGATATTATATTGGATTATTCCCTTCATGTAGGATAGGCCCATATGGGGGGGTATAGATAGTCCAAGGATGCAAGTTAAATAATGGGGAAAATAGGATGAGGTGGTAAGATTCCTTGTGCCAACCCTCCAGTTGTCCTCCTAGAGGTTTGAACGTATTATAAAATTGGGAAGAGACCAAGGGAGTATCATAGACTTTAGATATGGGGCTTGATTTATGTGGAAAAATGAGGCAAAGGGTTGTCGCACACAATTGAGAGTGCATAATTGCCTAGCCCACATGGGAGACTTTTCCACACACACCATGCATGTGGGAGGATGTATTTATTGGGAGAGACCCCCTCTGTTGGCTATGAAAGGAGGGGGCTATTCCTTGATGGGACATGCTCATTCTTGTAAAGCCACCTAGCTAGTACTTTGAACTTCCCCCTTCCCTTCCTTTCAAACAAAGCATGGCCCTCTTCCCTTGATGTCTCCATCTTTACATTCCTCCTCCCATCATGTACATGCTTCTCTTTCCCCTCTCCCTTTCCCCTTGTGCCATAGTCTCCCTCTTCATTCCCTCCCCTTCTAATCCCTTTTCCCCACCCATGATAATGTTTTGCCCTCACGTTCTCCTTTCCTCTATGGCCCTTGAGCGTCGCCATGCTTAGTGTCTAGCCTCTTGCCCTGATTTCTTTTCTAGGTAACAATACCATGCTTGTCCTATTTGTGGACCGGGTTTGAAATCACTTGCACCATACCTTCCGCTGGACCATCTCGCACGTGGAGGCCAACTTGATCCACCACCACCATATTTGAAGGCAAGTGACTAGATTCAGGCTTAGAGGACGAATGGAGAGGAACCTCCTCGTGGTATGAAGAGGCTATTGATCTTTCACGAGCTTCCTTATTGGGGTTAGTTACAAATCAATCATCTCTTGGATCCCATGCATATCTTCAAGAATGTGGGGGCTACTCTTTGGCACACTTGGTTGGTTCCAAAGACTCGAGAGGAGTGCGAGAAGACTTGTGTGCTATGAATAGGATGTCTCATTTGTGGCCCCAAGTGCATGCTTTAGGAAAAGTTATCCTCCCGAAAGCAACATGGATCCTCTCTATGAGAGAGGAGGCAGCTGTCAAGGCAGACATTGCCTCTTTTCAAACACCCACAGGGTACATGCGTTGCTTGAAAGGAGCATTTTCAAAGGACAATAAGCTTAATGGGCTCAAGTCCCATGATTGCACGAGGTCTTATAGGTATTCTAAGCTGTAGGATTAGTGTACCGATAATCGTGATGCGTTATTGTAATTATGATTATAATATATTGTTGACATGACTTCTTTGTTGCTTTGATAGTTCATCCTCCCAATTACTATATAAGGGTGCTTACAAGAAGATTTTAGAAATGCTATATCTAGATTAGTGGTATTGTGAGGTATGCTTACTATCAAATCGCATTGATTGCATTTTCTTCAATTTAAGCTAAATAATCTGTAGATTGATTATGAATATATCTTACATGGGCATGTGAAATAGGTGGATATCTCAAAAAGAGATCTCCATATTGAGCATCGAGAAGGCTAGGGTGGACTCCATTGAAGCCATATGCTTGCTTGAGAAGCACTTTCCCTCGAGCATTATGACAACTCAAGTGCACTTGCTTGTGCACAATAGGCATGGAATTCATCGATTCAAAGAGAGTCACATATGATTGTGGAGTCATGGCTAACTTCACACAAGATAGCCAGGCAAGTGCTTCAGATACCAATCTTCTCTCCTCACAATTGGATTATTGTGGAACCATATGCAAAATCTATGAAATTGATTTCAAACGATTTAGTATTTTCATTATTGATGTAAAATGGTTTAGAACTATTTAAAACGGTCCCCATGTGACAGTGAGAAAAGACAGTAGCAGTTTCTTTGCAATAGACTCCACCAAACTTTGGACCAATGAAAGTGATACTTTTGTTCTTCCCGAGGTGCATACTAATGATTTAATAAATTGAAGCTTTTGTTTTTAAAGATCCATTGATACATGTACTTAAGCATAATTTCATATATATAATTGATGGCATTTGGCACTCATCTTCAATATAGGTGGTTTTTCATCTGCATCATTCTGATCCAAGATGGTGGTACATGATCCAAGTTGCACCACGAGGTAAGCAAATTTTTGAAGATAGAGATTTGGATATGGAAATGTCACTACCAATGCTAGATCCAATTGATCCAGATGGATCTAGCGAAGAAGATGAAGATCACAATATGAGCCAAGAGGAAGATGTGCATAATGACATCGTACATGAGAAAGATGGAGATTACGATATTGAGGAAGAAGATGATGATCATCAAGAATCACCAGACTTTATTGAAGAAGATGATCAAGTACTCTTAGGTGAACGCATGATGCTAGAGTATGATGATGATATAGGAGATCAACTCGGTATAGAGTTAGAGATAGACTTGTTTGGCACATTAGACTTGGAAGCCATTGATGTAAATGCTGTTCATTGATTTTTTTCATCTCAAACTTGGACATGAATATATGAGCTTCAAAGGCTTGATGTACATGCTCTTGTACTTTTATTCTCTCAAAGGATCAAACATGTATGAAAATGAAAAAAAAATGTCATTGGGAAAAACTATCTTTTAAGGTCAGTATGGGAAAAAACACTCTCTGTAAAATGCCGCTATAGGAAACTATCTCAGTGTCTCTATATAACGACCATTCACAATCTCATAAGTGTTGCTATATAGCGACTTTAGACAAGCGTTGCTATATAGCGACGCTTGTCTAAAGTCGCTATATAAGGACACTTAACAAATCCTACTTCCAATACCGACGATTAGCACCCCGTGCATGCTAAACATCGGTACTTAAGCATTGCAATAGGGTCCGTGTGTAGTATTGATATTAGCAATATGAGAACCTTGCATGGAGCATTGATATTTTGTATCCTCTAAAGTACCTCACAAGCTCGCCCATCTTGTAAATACAATCCTTCACGTCCTTTGATGCACTATGAGAAATGCTAGTAGAGGTAGTATGAATTGAACACACGATTAGTTGCTTCTTCACTCACAAATTTGGAAGGAAAAAGAGATTATGCTAATTAATAAAATACTTACTTGGAGCAGCTTGTGCCAATCATGAGATTTCAAGCCATATAATTCCTCTACACCTCTTTTGTTGTTCTTTGTGAAGGTCTCCTTCAAACACCTCATGCATCGTTCGATAATTTCTCTCTCTCGAGTTCTAGCAAGCTTGCATGGAGTACTCACATGTTGGAAGTTTGGTTGAAAATGCATTTGAAAGGGATAAATTATTTTTGATGATTATGAAGGCAATTGAATTAATTGAACACCTTAATTTGACAATATGCAATGGCTCCAGAAAGGAATGGAGGTTCAATAGCAGCATGCAACTACATTACAATAATAGCAAGAAATCATTGGAGATGTGATATCTGCCATCAAGAATTTTGAGGCTCACCAGTGAGGATGTTATGGCATTTTGTGGGAGATGTTAATAAGACAATGCCACGGTGCAGAGGCGATGGTGCACAAAGAGTGGCCGCCATCTTACAGCCACCTGCTAGTATTGACGTTGACATAACAATGCAGTCTACAGATGCGAGCTACAGATGCGAGTGAAGTTGTTGCAAATGTGGAGAATAATGTTACGATGATAGATGGTGGACGGTAGAGATGTAATATCTATCATCAGACATACATTGGCTCTCGCTTAAGAAGGAGGTTGCATTTCTTGGGTGATATGCATGGAAGAATTTTAAAATGCAAGGGACTAAGAGATTAGGGCCTTGCAAACTCTTGTTGCTACCATTTTGGGACTTGTTGTCCAACATTATACTTTTGAGACATTGTAAATCACCTTTTTAATTTTGAATTGATGTATGGTAAAATTGATTTTGCAAAGGGTGAATATGGTGAAACTAACATTGAATTTTTGTTTCACTTCAAATTATGTTGATAATAATTACTTCAGCAATTGCACTTATGCTAATAATAAGAATTCCTAGTTTTATAAGTTGACTGAAGGATGTTACAAAATTATCATTTGCAATGAAGGATGTAACAGTTACAAAATTATTATTTGCAAACTGTGATCTCTTATTAAAGTTCCTTGAGTGGACCCTATTTAAGTGGGGTAGATGATGCATTATTTACAATTTCACTTCAAAGTATGACGATAACAATGCATCCACATTAATTACTTCAATAATTTTCAACAATCAATGCATCTACGGTAGTTAATTACACAATTTTAAACAAACAAAGTATTTTTAACAATTCAACATGGAGCACTCGAGCCTTTTTACAATAGTAATTAGACTTGGAGACTATGTGTCTGCCATTCGAAAATATTATTGTTACAAAAAATGAGCTCGCAACATGGATATGCGCTCATCAAAAAAATAGGCGATAACATGGAAATATTCATACAATTTCGAGTATATGGCTATACCGATACAAAATTGCCTCAGTGAAAAACTAAGTCAATAGATGCCTGCATGCATAAAAGATTCTATCAAGATTGGCTATATTTATACATGACTTTATGAGGATCAAAATAAATGAGCCAAAAAGTGTTATCTAGCCAACTCATGTGCCAGTGGCGACTGGTACATGGGTTCCCTGAGCGCCCAGTAGAATATGAAGCTCGTGGTGATATAGCATGATGAAACAACCACAAACAAATTCTGAACAATTGTCCATTCATGGCGCAGCCGTGGGCATGGTCCCGGCACCGAGGGTAGGAGGGCACCTAGTAGTTGGAGGAAAAGGAATTCTGTGGCATCTCCCACAACCTCTAGGTTGTGGGAGGAAAAGGAATTCTGTGGCATCTCCTTGGAATTAGAAGGGATAACATAACATGTCCTTTCTTAATCGCCATAGAGGGTGGAAGATTATAATTCACCAATATCATTGGCCATACACTGTAAGAGGTGCTTTTGAGACCAAATGGGTTCACATTGTCCATACCCAATCGAAGTCTCAAGTTCCTAGGTTCTTCCTTGAAGCTTGGCCATGTGTCTTCAATATGCTTCCACACAGAAGTGTGTACAGGAGTTCTCCACTTGCCATCAGTTGATTGATAGGAGGAATGCCATGACATGAGCTTTGTAATGGATTTGGACTTGAACATATGCTGGATGCGAGGGACTATGGGAAAATGTCACAGAACCTTATGAGGCACATCTAAAGTTTTGAGATCTACTCTCTATCTTGCCTCTCCACAAGTAGGACACTCTCTTGCATCCTTATGTGGTCCACGAAATAGAATGCAATCGTTGACGCATGCATGGATGCGCTTGTAATCTAATCCTCCAAGAGAGGTCACATGTTGCCTTGCCATATCTCTTGAGGTCGGTAATTTATTCTCCCTTGGAAGCATTTTACACAATAGCCTGCACGTGAAGACCATAAATGAGAAAAAGCATTCGAGTAATTGACCCACTAGCATAATTCACCATGTTTGCAAAATAGACTTTAAAGGTTACTTGAGTAATGCATTCAAACTTACATTGCTCCATCTCCTCTCTTTTTCTTCTACTCCTTCTCTTTTTCTTCTACTCCTTCCCTCTCTTTTCTTCTACCTGTTGCACTTCTTCTCTTTTTCTCTTACACATTAGGGGAAATATGGGCTCGAAATGGGCCTCATAAGGGAGAGATTAAGAAAAAGATTAACTCCTTAATCTCTAGGTGAAAAGGTCGTGGACCACTTGTGGTAAAGGGGGAATTTGTTATGTCATCATGGCATTGAAGATGGTGCCACTTCTCCATCATTGATCTCGATCCTCATCTAGTGTCTCGCATGCGATGCCTTTCTTGGAGCGTTGATCGTATTTTGATCCAATGGATCACCATAGACTATGGGCTACAAGTGTGCACTGTATATCTTTTCATGATCTAAGGGCTCGCACATATCGCCTTTTTTGGACCATTGGATCCATACTCCCATCCAAGGTTGCACGTAGCGTGCCAATTGTGGATGGTTGGATCCAAGGTCTCATCCAAGGGCTCTCCTCAATCCATGAAAATGCCATTATTATGGGTGGCCACACTCCCTGCCATGCTATGAGTACATGCTCCCATGCACTGGCACATGCCCATAAGCACCAGTCTACCACTACCATAGTCTTCCCGCATCTCGGGGGGGTCACTATGTATAAACCGTCTATATCACATGCGTTCAAGGCCTATATTTAAAATCCCTTATCTATAAATTTTTTCATTGATAAAATGTACCCCTTTTCTATACAAATCTGTAAATTTTTTCCAAAACTATTTTAGATAGTCCCTTATGTATATTTATTTCTGTAAATTTTAAGAATAAAAAATATCCTTCTTTTGAACTCACGTGATAGGGTTACATATGATGAGTGACCCCCCCGAGTCCCGCGTCGTTGGATCAAGCCATGATCCAATGTCCATGATATAATGATGTATCACTTTGATCTTATTCATTAGATCATCCATGATCCAATGGATGTGAGTGAATAGATGAAAGGTCATGCCAATCATTAGATCAAGCATGATCCAACCATCACTATAAAACCACGATTTTCCCTAAGTCTTTTACTTTGGTAATCCTAGTAACTTGGGGTGGGGACCATTTAGTCCCACCAACGAGAAAGAGGGAAGAAACCTCCATTCTTTTAATGCTTGAGCCTCCTCATTGGCCAAGAGCTTAATCCATATTTTTAAGCCCCTAATGGAAGAGGCCCTTTTTGAGTCCAAAATTCCCCTAATGCCTTCCTTCTCTTTTCCTCTTGCTCTTCTTCTCTTTTTCTCTTACACCTTCCTTCTCTTTTCCTCTTACTCTTCTTCTCTTTTTCTCTTACTCCTTCCTACTCTTTTCCTCTTACTCTTCTTCTCTTTTTCTTAGACTCCATTTTTTTACTCCTTCATACTCTCTTCCTCTCTTTCTCTCCTTTCCTCTCTTCTACCTCTTACTCATCTTCTCTTTTTCTTCTACTCTCTTTTCCTCTCATCCTCTCTTCCTCTCTTTTCCTCTTTTCCTCTCTTTTTCTCTTTTTCTTCTACTCCTTCCTTCCTCTCTTCCTACTCTTTTTCTCTCTTTTCTTCTCTCTTTCTCTCTTCTTCTTTACTCCTTCCTCTCTTTTGTTTTACTCCTTCCTCTCTTTTTCTTCTACTCTTTCCTCTCTTTTTCTTCTAATCCTTCCTCTCTTATTTTTGCATTAATTAGATTTTGTATTTTTATAGTTTCAATTATGTAACTTTCTTTTCCTATTTGGCTTTGTGCTTCTCTTTTTCAACATGGATTCTCTACGCACCTCTTCTGCCTCTAAGCAATCCAGAAGCTCTAGGGGAGGCCATGGCATATTGAGTCCCAAGGACTTCATATCCTCCATAAGCCTCGAGGACCTTATCGCATACCAGAGTCATTGAGTGTCACATAACCTCAGTTGGTGTCTCTCCTCTACCATTGGGTGTTGTTAGTGTTGTACCATCAGCATTGCCTACCCAATAGGCATTGCCATTTAGTGTTGCACCATCAAGTTTCCCTACCCAATAGGCATCTCCTTTGACTACCACACCATTGGGTCTACCTATTCAATTGGCATCACCTATCACATTTAGTTAGGCATCGTCACTTGGGGTCGATCCTCCTGCCTCTAGGAAGGCCAATAAGGGTAGTTGTTGGGGTGGAGGGGATGAGACTTGCTCCACCCCTACTTGATACACCACCCATGGCTACACCATTGATCGCCCTAGTAAGACTAGAAGGGGCACGTATTGTAGTGGGAGTGAGGACACAGATGAGTCTACACATTCTAACCTCCCCACCAACAATGAGACATAGCTAGGTATTGGCCTCATGCATTCTTGCTTCACCCATCACTTATATGGAGAGCAGAGCATATCAACCTCAAGGATGTCTCCTATACACTCAATCATATGCAAGACATCTTCTAAGATAAGAAGGTGTGTAATCTCAATGGCGAATTACATGTTGTCAGTATCTTGAAGGAATGTTGATGGAGCCTCCACTCCAAGCTACTCCTTGTGAGAGTAATGTAAAGCACAAGCTGTCTACAAGTGTCACTCAAGCGGCTCTTCTCAAATTGTTGCAATGTGTTTCCATGAGAGAAGGGGGGAGGGGGAGAGGGGAGAAGAGTGGGAGAGGGAGAGGGGAAGGGAAGAGTGAAGGGGGGTGGAGTGGCAAACACAAAGGCACTACAAGGGAAACAAGAGAACACCCAAAGACACTCTTGCAAGAGAAGAGGGAGCTTGTATTCCAAACTTTTGCATACAACAATGAAGACCAAAGTCAACCATTTGGCATTTTAGATAGGTCACCTTTTGAAGGGAGGGCTAACCCTTTTCCTTATACCACTCTCTCTCATATCTCTTTTGTTACAATGACTTGGGCCCATATGGCACCAAGGCATTCTCTCAAGCTCCTCTCATCTTCAAATGGCTCTTGTGTTATCCATGTATGGGACTCTTGTGTTAACCTTGCCAATTTGGATGGTCTTGAGGCCTACCTCTGTCTTAAGCCATTTAAGGCTCGAAACTGATTGGACTAGGTTGATGTTGAGCCATTTGTAGCTCAAACCCCATCGGCCCATATTAGTATTAATCCGTTTGTGGCTCAAAACCCATATGGCTAGATCCCATCACTGTGCTCCATGGTTGTGGCTATTAACATATCCCCCTTCCTATTTTGCTGAGCCACCCTCGGATCAGTCGCATTGGAGAAGGTGGATGGAGAGGACTGTCTGGAGGAGTTGTGTGGGGTGATACGTATGAAGTACTAGAGGAACTTCCAAATGGGTGGTACACATGTCTTTGAAGGTGTGAATGTGATGGTCATGGAGGTTACAGACTCAAAGGTAGAGGCTGAGCCTCATGGAACTAAGAGGGACTGATGTCGGGGTTGAAGACAATTTCATTGTTTATATTATGGAGCTTGTCATCAATCGGCCGACTGTGGGTGGGGTGATCACGGAGGAGCAAGAGGATGAGGTGGTTGAAGTGGATTGTTGCAACGATCCGCAAGGTCAAGAATAGAGCCGCAAGTATCATTGAATGCCTAGAGGCGAAAGAAAAATCCCTCTTAAGTCATTTCCTTGGGAAATTTGTAATTTGGGAAGTTGTAAAGAATATTCGCATCCTTTTGTTAGAGCTCCCGAAAGTTGGGCCAGGTCCATCATTGTTCCATGGGCATGTAAAAGGGGTGGATCCACCAGTCGTCATGTGCGTTGTGATAGTAGCACCAAAAGTGCTCCTTCAAAAAAGAGATGCGCCAACGGGGTTTAAGGCTGGCATTGGAGTCCGTGAGGGGAATGGGTGCATCGAAAGCGAGGTGGTACCCCCACCATATGTGTGCTCCGAATGGTTCACCGCCAATCGTTGAAGGACTGGGTAATGAACTGAGTGAGGGGGTGAAATTTTGTAATTTCATAGAGGTGGAGGTAAGAGCCTTCCAGCTGAGCCTTCTACTGATGCATTAGGGCATTGTCAGGCAAGTCTTGGAAGGATTCCAGATCGGGTCTCCTTTGGACAAGTTAGGGCAAGCATGAGAGGGGTGTTGGAGGGACATCATTGTTGTCTATGGGCATAGGTTGCTCCTCAGCAGTCCTTGCAGGTGATGGATCAATGGTCATAGGATCAAAATTCACCAGCTTCAGGAGCATGTTGAGTGCCTCATCCATAAGGTCGACAGGCGCATTAGAGGAGATGGATTGGGAGGTCTCGTGTTGTGTAGATCTTGTGTTGGGGTCATTGGAGGATTACTTTGGGAGGTTTGTGCAGGGTAGAGGGGGTAGGATGGCACTGATGGGTTGTTGGGGTGGTTGGGCGAGATTTGTAGGAGGTGGCTATGAAATTTTGACTGGGGGGCAATGGAGTTGAAGATAGCTATGGCTTCATTTCCTTCCTCATCGGTGACATCTTTGAGGTAGGCTACATGAATAATTTCAAAATTGCTAACCAGCCACTCGAGAGAGTTTTGGAGAGCCTGTAGCACCCGGTTGTACAACATGATTACGTTGAGGAGATGGTAGGCAGTGGAGCGGCATGGAACTAGGTACCCTTGGGTTTGGATAGCGGAGCCCTGACCATAGGTCTGCATACAGTTGATGTCGACTTGGAGGCTGTTAGCAGTGCAGACTCTTGGGCTGAGTTCGTCGGGCCTCGCTAGTTGCATTACTTCATTGTTCTGTGGATAGTTTGTGGCCTCTGTGATGACCTAGCACCATGCCTAGAAGTTGAGCAGGATGAGCTCGGTAGCAAGGGAGATCGAACGGAGGAGGGAGAGACTGGCGGTCTAAAGGTTGAGGGAGATGACATGGCGAGGATGGAGCGGCAATGGTTAGGATTGTAGCGGAGGATATTTGGAGTGCATTGGGTAGAAGAGGGGTAGTGAGGTCTATGTGGAAGATTAGGTTCTAGGTGCATAGTGCATCAAAGTGCATTTGAATTATTTCGGGGATGGTGCATGGGGAGAGCGTGTAAGTGGCAAATTGTGTGGAGACCTCCCAGTACATCTGGAACTCTTGCTGCTCCCTGTCTTCCAATGTCAATTCCTCTAGGCGACCAGAGGTACATAGGCTCTCATTCTCTACCTACATGGTGAGTGTGAGGGTGTGCTCCTATGCTAAGAGATCTTGGAGGGTTTGGATCCGTCTGTCGGATCCCTCCGTGAGTCTAGCTTGTTGCTCCTTGGTTTGCACCCTACATCCTTTAGCTTGGTGAGGGATACTTCCAGCTCTTTGACCTTAGCCCAATATTCATGCACTCTATCAAGGGTAGTTTGCCCTGTATCTTGTGCGGTGACCATATGCATGTGGCTGTTGTGCACAATGAGTTGTGCTTATAGGAGAGAGGATGATAGCTGGGAGGCATGCTCTTGCCTCCTTTGCAAAATTGTTCTGCCACCTACGGGAGTTGGGCCATCACATCCAACACTTGGAGCTCCATGTGATCGACCTATGAGAGCTACTCGACTAACATCATGCTGTAGCTACTCAGGTATGGTACTAGGGGGCATTGCAAAATTGGAGGGCTTCTATGAGCCCAACCCATGGGGATGAAGAGGATCCGATGATGAAGGAGGTGGTCTCTTAGGGTTGGGCGGTAGCTGAGGCCAAGACTTGGGCAGCAAAGTGGGTGGCTTGAGTGCCTTGAGCTCCAAGTTGGAGGCCAATGTGGACAGTATCGTCCTTAGGGAAGTTGTCAACGTTGATGGGCTCATGGGTGGCATCCTTGTCATTAGAGAGCATAGTGGCATGCTCAAGGTTGTGCTGGCTTCTACAAAATTCTTGCATGTGGCAATCTTTGTATTGGGCATGTAGTTGACTGTCTAGGGGAGGTTGAGCAAGATGGCTGGAGGGGGTGGCACATAGATCTGTCCTTGGTCTTTTAGGTGCGGCAATTGCCTCCTCTTCTTTTGTGAGCACAGGTCCTGTGGTTGCTTTGTTAGCCAGCCCATATCCAATCGGTGGTTCTTGTTGTAGCATTTGGTAGAGCACTAGCATTTATAGCATGGGGTTGTTGAGGACCTCGCCCTGATTCTTAAGTTCTTCCCACATCTAAGTGCAGAAGTGAGTTGGTCACCTATGGTGCTACCAATCTTGTATGTTGGGAATGATTAATTGGTGGTGGTCCATGTGCTTGACATGGGTCAACCACCTCTCGAGCACATGTGCCAATTCCTCCAACTCCGGCTTGGTGATTCTAGAGAAGTGGATGTGGCCCTTGCTCTTCTTCTGGTCATAGTTGTAGATTTGTCCAAGGGCTTTGTGGAACTTTTTCTTATGGGAATACTTTTCTGCAATGATGGGGAGGCCAAAGACAGTGTGCACCACATCCACATTGAGGTGGTAGAAGTGGGGGGTGCCTATTCTATCCTGTAGGATGCCAAAATTGGTGTTCAAGTTGTAGGCCTAGAGGAATTCACCGAGCAGCTTCATGTTGAGGTGACAAGGAAGGCGGTCCATGGTATTGGAGGGTGTAATCATGCCCCTCATAGGCATATCTAGAGTGGATTGTGCAGCCATTGAGTTGTTGCAGCTAGGCTTCTCCGAGTGGCAAGTGCATCTAGGACCACATAATCTTGTACTCCCCTACGTTGGAGCTAGGGTATGCTTCTTGGATGTCTTGGAGGGGGTGGTCACAGCCATTATTGATGGTTCTTGAGTGGCCTATTGCATCAAGATTTCCTCCTCTATTTGAAATTCCTCTGTTGGAACATCAGAGGGCATCTGGATTGTCCCGAAGGGTGTACTATGGGATTCAGAAGGGCCGGTGGGTTGTGGATTTCGGGGGTGGAGGCCAAGTCCTATTTTGAATTCAAAGAATTTGTTGTCGAGATCCATGGGGGAAAAGGAGGGCAACTACGTGAGGAGAGAGTTGGTGGAGGAGGATGAGGCTAAGGACAATCAATGGGGGCTAGAATGTAGGCTGGAAGAGGGCTGAGGGATGAGGAATATCTGGGAAAAATTTGACGTTTTTTCTCTTTTTGCTAAGGCAACGACCTTGGGGGATAGGATGGCCGTATAGTTTTTGGTATCCCTATGAACTAGGGGGATAGTATAAGGCAAAGGGTCATGGAAATATGATCTATGGCAACAGGTCGTGGGAATAGCAGAAGGCGATAGCCGTGGGGATGGAGGAAAAGGCAATGGCCATGGGGATAGGATGAAGTCAACGGCCGTGGGGATACAAAAAAGGTGATGGCTGTGGGGATACAAAAAAGGCAACAGCCATGGGCATAGGAGGAAGGCGACGGCTGTGCAGATAGCATATGTTAAAATTTGAGAGAGGAAAAAGGGGGGGGGGGGTAAAGAGGGAATAAAGGGAAAAGGAGAAAAGGGGAAAAAGGGGAAAAAGGGAAAAGAGGCATCTTTTGATGCTCATGGTGTTGTGTGAAGGGAAAAACAGGGTGAGCATACTAGGTGATGCATAAACTCATGAGGTCAGCGTGCGAGGATCCAAAACACAAAGAAAATGCATAGAAAAAATACTAGTTGTATTCACCTAATGCTGACCATGAATGTGAGTGGGTGCATTAGTATATCAAGGACTTGTAAGCTGCTAGTGCATGTGGGTGTTATGCGTACTGTACAGACTCACCTAGACTTGGACTTGATGATTAGGTGGAATGCAATGGAGATGAATGTTAAGTAGCAGCATACCATGTCATTAGCCAAGTAGAGCAAGAGGAGTGTGAGATCTCCTTCCTAGAGGTCCTTCTTTTTGAGATTGTTGTCCAACCATTTTTTGTGCCATGCCTTCTCCACTTGGAGGCAATAGGTTGCACACAATCTCGTTTCATATAGCCATTCAAGATCGATTAAGCACTCAGCCAAGGAATTTTTAGTGAGCCTATCTTTGACCGTGATGCGAAGGTAGGGCACTACGTATTCCATTGGCGTAACTGCTTCCACCCCAAAGGCTAGGCTGAATGGGGTGTACTTCATGGCCACTTTGTAAGACGTTTGGTAGGCTTACAATGCGGTAATGAGCTTGTGTTCCCAATCGGTACGACTGGCTTCCATGGTGTAAGTTATAATCTTGCAGCATGTCTTGTTCGAGCTCTCAGCTACGCCGTTTGCCCTAGGGTAGTATGGAGTCGACTTCCTATGTATGATCATGAATTCACTAGTTAGGATCGCTATAGTTTCATTGAGGAAATGAGTTCCTCAGTCCACTGAGCAATTCTAAGGGGCACCCAAACCGTGTGATGACTTGTTTTTATAAAGACTTAGCTGTGGACTGCACATCGTCTTTTCTTGTAGCTCACGCCTCCACCCATTTGGTGAAATAATCTATGGCCAGGATAATGTATCTGGTCCTTGTTCCTCTAGCGACTGGGCTTATTGGACCAATAAAGTCTATGCCCCATTTCTCAAAAGGCTGATCGGTTAATATTCTCATTAGGGGCATCATATCCATTTTATGTGGGATTTGAACTCTTTGGTAGGAATCGCATCGCTTTATAAACTTAGTTGCATCTCCAAAGAGAGTTGGCCACCATAGGCTTGCCTGCTGCAACACTTTACGTGCTATAATGTCAGTGGTGGTGGCGAAGTGACCGCTTGCTATCCTAGAATGGGCTTCTTCGAGCACATTGATATATTCTTGCTCGCACATGCACCTGCACATGATCCCATCCTTGCCCATGTGGTATAGTTGGCCTGCAATTATCTTATATGGTGCTGCATCCTTGATGAGTTTGCAGGCTCTGTCCCTCTTGAGAGCTTTGTCTAGAGGTAACTCGTTTGCCAGGTAGTGGCCTATTTCGGCTGCCCATTGCAAAATTATGTCAATGAGTGTTGAGGGCTAACTAGGCACCTAGGCTAAGTCTTAAGCTAAGTATGTTCATAAGTAGTAGTTGGTGAGTCATAGGTCATGTGGAAGTTAGTAACTACTCCAGCATGTTCATTGTTGATGTATTGATTCATACATTACATGCGTGTTTTCATAGAAGATGATTATCTCTGATGTAGTCTATTCCAACAATAGTCTGCCGACAATAGTAATCTACCTTGAGTCAAACTATAGTCTAATGATCTATACATATACCTGTAATCTTGAATTCCTATTGCAAGTCTAATTTGGCCTCTAACACATTTGGCGATCCTACTTTTTGATCACCCACTAAAATCTACTTCAAACTCTAGTTCAACCGATGGCTTGGCATTGAGGCAATTGGGACAAAGTATGTGGTCTGCACTTTCCATTTTAGAGGCATTGAGTGCCATTATAGCAATGACTCAAGAGCATGACAATGTTAGCACAGCCCCTTTTTGGAAGAACAATCAATTGAAGGCAATGTTTGTGAAGATAAGCACTTGAAGGAGGGAATCCATTCATAAGGTGGCTCATTTGCAAAGAGAATTAAAGGCCCGTAGTTGCTAACAAAGAAAGCATCACCAAGCCTTAGTCATTGACAAAAGGAAAGCGATTCAAGTAGCAGATTCAAAATTTGTAGAGGCCATTTTTGGGGAGCATTTTTGAACTATTCTCTCTTGAGTTCCGTATTACAAAGGCCATTTATGGGGAGCATTTCCAAAGCATTTCCAAACTGATGCTTTCTTGATCCAGTCCAACAATCTGGCAATACAAAGTATTCCAACATTTGGTCTTGTGAGACAGAGAATAATTCTTAGAAAGTGGCGAGGATGTGGTAACATTGTTGCAGATTGACGGCTTTTAGATTAGAGGGAGGAGTACGAGTCAATTATTTTCTCATCATTTCATTGTTTCTGGCAAGAAAGGAATGAGTGCAGTGTCTATACACCTTGCCAAGCAAGAAAGAAGGTTTTGCCACATTGAAAATTGCACAGTGCACTGATCAAGATTTAAAGAACTGCATTCTTTTGCAACGGTCTTCAACATGGCTATTGCGGCATGTACAAGCATGTCTTTCCTTCTCCTCTAGTGATTGAGTTCACTTCTCATGAGGGGAAGATGACTTTTGCATAAGCTCTCTAGGATGGGATGAAATACAATGTCTATTGCAATCCCATTCAGATTGAAATACAACATCTATCACTGATCGCTACTCAGCTTCCAAGAAATTGAATGTGGTTGATGCATTCTGTCAAACAAGCCATGTGCATCCTTCGGAAATCCACATAAACCATACATCTACACAGAAGGTTCCCTAGAAATATGTTTTTTTCCCAAGCCCATGTCTGATGATTTGGTACATCGCAATAGGGAAGCAAAGACAGATCGAGTTTTGTCTGTCACCTTGGGCACATGTAGAATTTTTGGGGTGGTTCAGGTAGGAAAGGCAATCGGATGCCTACTAGAAGGCAATCAGATGCTTGACTCATGCAATCGGACTACACAGGCAGACAAGGTCTGGCAAGAGGGGGATATCCAATAGGAATGCTTCTCTCACCTACTAGATTTCAATACAAACATGTGCCTATGACTCCGATGGAGTCCAATGAGCTTCAGGCTGACATGTGCCCCTGATTCTGATCACCTCTAGTAGGAATCTTTTTGATGAAATGCTAACAAAAGAGAGACATGTGCCCAACCTATTTGTGCGTGCATTTTTTTTGTGTGGAAGGTATCTGGATTTTTGATGGCTTTCTATGAATTGATTTTCGAACTTCACCAAGCATTCAAAGGAATGCTTTTTGGTTACAATATGAAATGCAACAGAACACAGAGTATCCTGAAATCAAAAGGTAGAACACTCTTAATGGATATGTAATCCTTCCTGGGCTCGCCAATTGATGGATAGAATGAATTTCTAGGGAGCTTCCCTTGCATTTGCATGAGTGTGAAAGAAGGATGTGGAGGATAGCAAACCAAAGACTGTGGTGCCCATTACAAACCAAACCCAAGACACTTACAAAGCTCATGAGAAACATGACACAAAACTCTTATGAGCTCATCTCTGTTTTTAGTTTGTTCTTCACATTCATGGTTGTCATGGTTCTTTAAGGGTGTATAAGATACGGTTCCGTCGGCATCTCTGGTGACAGCACTCAGCCTAATCATCAGAATCCAAATTCATGTGGAAGCTAAACTCTCTTAATTGTTTCCAATGGACCTCACAGCAGGGCCTTGACCATATTGCAAGCATCTAGCACTTTAGTTTACAGTAGATTTTATCTCTCATTTTTATGATGATTCAATGTCTCACTGTATTCTCATTTGCATCAATGTCCCAATTGTCTAGATATCAATGCTCCACTCTCATGTAACTACGCAGGAACTAGCTAACTCTACTTGTAAGCCCCCCATATGAGGAGAAGGAATTTGAGTAGCTCGGTTATCTGGTAGGTCCTGGTTTGGACACCAGATGGGGGCCATGTGTAGCCTGATGGCTAGACGGAGTTGGCACACTACCAACTAGGCTACATGCAAGTGCAGGAAGGCATCCCATGACTGACCGCACTGAGGGTAGATGGAGCCTTTCTTGAGGTAGCCCAATCTCAGGTTGTGGGGCCCGTTTGGAGCCCTAGATGATTTGTTTTATGCCACGGTTCTATCGTGTGGTCGGTGGCCTATTTTGGGACCAACCCCTAGTCGATCGTTTTGGGTGGACTGGGTCAGTCACCAAATATAAGAGCAAGCTCGTGAATCCCATTTCATCACTGGCTATAGCAACCCTGATTCCTTAGCATCTAGCCTCCGTCCTCTACTATTTCCAGCTCGCCATCGAAGCTTCTTTTACAGGAGCACACGGTTGGGAGGCAGCGCAATCTATTGTATTGGTTCTACAGTAATCAAATTTTTTGATTCTCCATACTATCTGTTTTTCTCTCTTGCATACGAGATCCTGTTATCTGTTGAACAAACGTTGTATTGTTTTCTTACAGTCCCAATGTTGCTACCTACTGCTATTATTGAGATTATTCAAAAGTGGAGCAAAGTCTAGGAATAATGTGGATATCTATATAGAAGCAATTTGAGTTGGATGTTTCCAAAGTCTGATTCTGGTTCCAAAGCAGTCAAGGCAATGGAGATATGTCAAGGATAGCAATCTGATGTATTAAACCAGCCAACCCATGAAGACAATTCTAGAAGATTGCTATAGGGCCAACCTTGATGAAAGACTGCCATGGCAAGCTTTGAAGATTGCTATAGTTGTGAGAAAGATCCGAAGTCCATGGGAATAGTGATCTATTTGTAAATGCAACTAATTGCAAATAGTGATATGTTTGCTAATGCAACTAAGTTGCAACTAATTGCAAATTGATCCAAACCATAATGAAGGATGGAGATGCCAAAGATCATGACTTATAGATGAATCATATCTACCTTCTCCCAAATTGCTGCAATTTATGATGGATAATGTGGCCAGGCTATATAGATAGGAAAGAGCAGCCCACAAGTGTATTCAAGAGGAGAGTGACCTATGCTTGATGAGCTACTAGCCACCAACATCTAAACACATAAAGGAGTTGTTCTATGTTCAAGTACATGCTAGATGAAAGCATGAATGATGGAGTTGCAAGAGGCTAAGCAAGGGCAGAAAGCTAGCATGTGTGCATTGGCTTCAGAAAAAATTATTTTTAGTCAAAGTCTATTGTACAAAGTGGATGAAGTTTTGGATATATTCAAGCACAAATCAAAATGCATACTTCTAAATTTTGAATAGTTTGAAGCCCAATTAAATCAGCAAACAAATGAAGAGGATGACTATTTTATAGTAGAAGCCTACATGTCATTCAAGAAGCAAGGTACTTAACGTAAATAAGGTTGTCAAAAGACAATCTGGCTGTGTAGTCCAACAGAAGTTTGATCATTGTTCTCCTATTTCAAATCTGTTCTATGAAATTTGACTTGACAACATGTTTCTACATTGTATCAAATTTTAGTAAATGTTTTTGGATTCTAAAATGGAAAAGCTTTACTTCTCGGATTCTAAAATGGAAAAGCTTTACTTCTCGGATTGAGGTCCAACTTGTGCAGTAGTCAGAAGACAGTCCAACACAGTTTTGAATATCAAATTCCAATGTGAAGCATAAATCCAAAGTCTGAACAAACTAAAGCATGTCTTTGAGGTACATTTATCTCAAAATTTTTTTATTTACATCAACAATAAGTTTCTCATTTTCATCATCATGGCAAAGTCAAAGCAAAAGAAGTGTCAGAGGATGCATTGTGTGATGTTTGCAAATTTTAATCACATGAAAAAGGATTGTTATCTCAATTTTTACAAGCATTTCCAACAACCCGTTCATCAAAAGAAATATTGTCCTTCACTTTTGGATGGCAAGTTCTATGAGATCTTTCTAGCAATTTGTGAGACAAAGTCTGATCGGAAGGTCGTGAAGTTATTGGATAAGCTCATGGAGTATTCGATTTTACTTGAGAAGGCAAAATATTGGCACACCAAATTCCATAGAGGAGATTGGAAATCTCATCAGTATGTGGGTGGTATCGCAAAACTTCAACAAAGAGTTCAGATGTTGCAATCTAAATACATGCATGTAGAGGATGATGATTTTGATTCTGACTATGATTCTAGAAGATGGTGGTAAGCATTGTGATAATCATTTAGTTATTTTTCTCCATAATCAGCAAACCAATGGGACACCCAATTCAAATAGTTAGCCAGAAGTCCAACTAGATTCCCCGACAACAACATGAAAGAGTTAGAAAGCAATTCTAATCAGTCAGAATGCAAGGAAGGTGTGTATGAAGACTATCCAATGCCTATAAGTTTTGGTATTCTTTATTGACAAATGGAGCAACAAGAGAATGGTCTATCAAATGATGATAAAGAGCTAAAAGATTATTACTTTCCAATAGAAGATGATGAAGAGTCATTTGATAACTGTGCATGCTATGCATTTGCACCATCATTTGCAATTGATGTCATGTGGAAGCAAGAAAAGGTTAATCCAAATGCATTCTTTGAGGAGCCTAACTACAAAAGCCTAAACTATGTCAAAGCAATGAAGTAAAGTTTTTTCTCATGTTTATTTCAAGATTGCAACTTTTGATGAGGATGATGAAGATGTTGAGGACTATGCTGACAACTCAAGTCCAAATGGTTTTTCTCTTTGGTTTGGACTAATGGATCCAATACAATCGGTGACAATGATGAATCAAAATATTAATACCAATGATGAAAATGCTATTTCAACTCACAATGTTTTTTATGCTGATACTGAAATTGACAAATATGTATGTGAAGAAGATGCAATTCCTATTGTCCATCAAGGATGAGAATGCTATATTGGGGACAACCAATTTGTTCACATGATTAATGCAAATTGTTTGACATTAATTCTACACAATCAAGAAGTTTTTCTAGATGATCAAGCATCTATTTCTCATGTTCAAAAATGCTTGAAGGCTGAAAGTTGTGGTGAGGATACAAGTAATGATGAAAGGGCTACCAAGATGGAGTGGAGACCTAGCTTGCAATGGGCATAGACCCAACCTGTGTGGAAGGTCACTAGGTCTTTCCATGCCTATCCATTTCCCTTTTCTTGAAGGTAAGAGAAATGGAAGGTTAGGAGATGTTGGGTGTCTCTCATAACGTTTTCATCAATCCCATCCATGGGTACCAAGGTTTTGGCATCGTCATGTCTCATACCATTCCAAGTATTGAGCCAAGGCCGATACCCCTTCTTTTTATTCTAAGAAAGGCTAGTACAGGCTCGATGGAGCTTGGTATTAGAAGCGCACTTTGGTGTGATCTATGCATGTCAAATGACCTATGTGTCCGTGCATATATGTAGGACTTAAAACACAAGGGTACCAGGCTTTCCCTATTTGTGGCCCTAGTTTGAATGCATGATACTCCATACATATGAGGAATATGGTTTATGAAGGTCATGCTCATTATCTTCCGCTTGATCATCCTGCATGAGGCCTGCACATGAAGGTAAGCTTGATCCACCACCAGTTTGTAGGAAGGAAAGTGATTGGATTCAGGCTTGGATAGCTAATAGATCGGCTGTCTATCTTTCACGAGTATCCATATTGGGGCGAGTTACAAATCAATCACCTCTTGGATCCCATGCATATCTTCAAGAATGTGGGGGATTCTATTTGGGCACACTTGGTTGGTGACAAAGACACAAGGGGAGTGCAAGAAGAGATGGGCAGGATGCCTCACTTGTGGCCCCATGAGCATGTGCATAGAACTAAAGAGCGTGGTTCTACAACTCAGGAGGGTGGAAGTGCATCTTCCATGAATTGTTCTCCCAAAGGAATCATAGATCCTTTCCACGGGAGAAGAGGCAAGGGCCAAGGTGGATATTGCATCTTTTCGGACACCCATGGGACACATGCGTTGCCTGAGGAGAGCACTTTCAAGGGACAATAAGCTTAATGGCTTCAAGTCCCATGATTGGTATTCTACATGCTAGCTTGAAAGAAGAGTATATATTGTTATAATTAGCTCCTTCTCGGGTAGTTTATCCTCCCAATTACAGTGAACACCTATTTCATTAATTTTGGACTTTTTGTATTATTTTTGGACAAAGCCCAAAAATCCTTCCCAAATGAAAACTTTACTTTGTGAAAATATCCTTCCCAAATCAAAATTTTACTTTCTGAAAATATTCTTCCCAAATCAAAAGTTCACTTTGTGGCACTATCATATTCACATAAAAATATTGTTTTTTCAATCTATACTTTTGCACCAACATGCAAGAATTTGAAATAATCCTATATTAAAAATTCTAGCTATATGTAAGTTATTTGTTAATTTAATTATTTTTAATATTTTTCCTTGACGTTTTTCCTTGACATGATAAATTTATAAATCCATGAAAGGAGACTTAAATATTTCATGAGAATAACATTGTCACTCGCAATATGCACAAAATTTTTAAAACTTTTAATAAATAGAAAAAAGACATGATGCCATAAGACCCAAGTTTTGTATTGAACCAAAGAGGTATAATAGCAATTATAGCTATTATTATATGATTACATTGAGAGACGTTGCTCTCAGCTAGAGTCTTTATATCCAAATGATATAGATTGAACATATGTTTACAATTTAAATTGTTGCTCTTAAAGAGCCTCAATTCATGCCATCTGCATAATTTGACTCCCCATTGTCTTATTGCTCAATGTCATGACAGTCCCTTGCCAGGTGCCATCTGCATAATTTGACTCCCACTTGTCTTGCCAAGCCTTGCCCCTTGGGTGCATTGACTCCCCATTGTCTTATTGCTCAATGCGATAGTCCCTTGCCAGGTGCCATCTGCATTAACTCCCTATTGTCTTGCCAAGCCTTGACCCTTGGGTGACATCCAGTGCAAAATACAGGTGCCATCTGCATTAACTCCCACAAGTTATCTTGCCAAGCCTTGCCCCTTGGGTGCATTGACTCCCCAGTGTCTTATTGCTCAATGTGATAGTCCCTTGCCAGGTGCCATCTGCATTAACTCCCTATTGTCTTGGCAAGCCTTGACCCTTGGGTGACATCTAGTGCATATTTTGACTCTAATTTGACATAGGAGGTGATGACTCTGATTATAATTGTCTTGGATTGGCTTCTTGCCTAGTACCCAAATAAAATCCTTCAATGGACTTCAATACAAAGCTTTAATCATGGACATTCTTCATTTGCGCTGTCTCCTTCTACTTCCTCCATGGCAAGCATCCTTAAAAATTCGTGTATATGCAAAATAGTTTGTTGTGGTATTTTTATTTTTCCTTCTACCTCATATCCCATGCGCTTCTTTGATTTCTTTGCCCTTGAATGCCAAGACACTATGATTGCCTCCGTCAAAACTTGAGAGACCGCTTCATCATTTGGGACCCACTCCTTCATTATACAATTAGTATACAATGTGTTGTTATCCATATTCTCCTTCCTGCCCTTTGGCTCATACCATACCACTGTAAATGTTGTAGCTCTCCCTTGGTCATCTCTTTGCACATCAACTACTTTTGCAACCCAAAACTTCACATTCTCATATTCATCATCCGCCGATGGCCCAACCACAACAAAACAATCGACCTCTATATCTATTTGTGGCATAAACTCGCTCTTCTTCGGTCCACAATATGGACGTGGGAGTAATGATACAAATTCATTTTCAAAGACTGGAGCTGGGTGCAAATCGTTATGAACATTTGGCCAAAACATATTGCATTCTTCCTTGACATCCTTTGAGCCTCGCATTCTCTCAAGGTCCTTTATTAAATTTTGTGTCTTGTTAATTACAGTGGTAGTGTGTTCTCTCCAAGTAGGCTTCGAATCAGGATATCTCCGGAGCATTTCCTCTTTGTATGTAATAAATGCTTTTAATCCTTCTATTTCACAGTTAGACCTCTCATTGAATTCTTGTATAGGAGCCCATGTTGGATACCTTTCCTTGCTGGGAATTGAAGTTAAGAGACTGTAAGGTTCTTCAGGTTCCCATTTTGTATCATGAGAATACTGTTGCCATTGCATTACGTGTTTTTCATCTTTAAAAAAAAACAAAAGTAATGTGGATTGGTATGACCTGTCAATGCATCACCACCCGTTTGTATGAAAGGTAGAATGAAGCTCTTCCAATCATGCATTCTTTCGAGCCTCTCACATACTGTACTTTCCTTACGACCACCAACTTGCCTACCACATCTTCTTACCAAGTCATCTATTGTCTCCACATCCTTGCATTTAAGCTCCCTTGAGACTGTGCTAGAAACATGATCGATATCCTCATGTGTATGCCCAACATACAAAAATCCACATTCGACCTCATTGAAGATTCGATGAGCAACTAGCATGGAGCAGAATGCAAACATGAGTACATTCTTATTTTCTCGCCAGCAATTATCAGCTTGTATTCTCAATATTTTTATCTAGAATGTCGAATAAGGTCATGATGAGATTTTTGGTTTTTTTTGTATAATTCCCTTTGATTTGGACATGTTGCACTCTCAATCACTCGCTTTAAATCATCACAGACATTGCACTTTGACATTTTTTGCCTCCTTGGGATTTTAACATATCCAAAGTTCTTCTTCCAAAGAGTATACAAAGTATGAGAAGAAGCTACGGCATCCCCTCTTTGCCTTTGCTTTTCTACAATAGAGTCAAATACTTCGAGCTTTGGCAAGCCCATTGGAAGGCGCATTTCAGTGATCGCGTCACCGTTAGGGAGTTTGGTAGATATATGGGGTTGAGGTAAAGCATTTTCATGTATGAAGTCTTGCAAAATTGCTGTTGCCCTGACAGTTAAGATTCTTGATTTGGACCTTCCTCTATTACCGTGAATGCTAAATTTGTTGCCGCCCTTTGCCTTGGTGACTAAATCCCAATATGTACCATAGGATAATCCAGTAATATTGCGATATGCCTTATTGCAAATCCTTTTTCCATTTACGAGAGGTTTTACCTTTTGTCTTGAACTTAGCCTTTTATTGCCATTTTGAAGAAAGCAAGAGAGACTTGTGAGAAGGTTTTCATTTCTTTCGCTTCCTCTTCTTTGCCACACGTGTCCTCTACATTCCCTGATGTCTGCAAGATCAATGAAGCGCATACATCTTCACTTGCAACATAGATATCCCAATGCATTTAACATGTTCTCCTCCTTCATTACTCTCTTCCTCTTTGGTTGCCTTTGTGAATCTACCTGGATTCGCTTTCTCTTCATGCATATGTATGACCGTTTTCGTTCCTCGTGCACGTTGTTATCTGTATTTATGCACTTCTTCTCCTCACATTTGTTTGTAACCAAGCATCCATGATTGGTCATTGCATCCTTGTCCATATCACAATCAAAGTTAAATATTGAATAATACTCTGTTGATCTCATCCTCGTTTTTAACATTCTCTTAGGACCATTCAATGAATTCAATATACTACGAGAGTATTGAGAACCTTGAAACTCTTCCACTCCTGAGAGAACATCACTCATTGGGACATCTTGCATGGCTTTCACAAATCCACAAGCTTGATTGACACCAGGTTTGTTAATATGCATGAACTCATCCACACTTGACAAGACATCGCTATTGAAACCTTTGCCCTTCTCACTGTGCAAGAATTCATCCACCCCAGATAAGGCTTCGCTTCTAAAGTCATTTTGTTTCTCGGAACCAATGAACTCATCCACTCCAGATAAGATGTCACTTCTATAATTGAGTATATTGAAATCATCCACATTTGAAGTGATAGAGCTTGGCACATGGGCACGCTTTTTAGGTCCTTTGATATTGTAGTATACCTTGTCTTTATCATTGAAAACCACGTGCCTCTTTCTCATGCTTAAAAATTGCATGCTCCGATCTCATATTCTTGCCTACCTCATAGTAGGGATCACATAAGGATGTTATGTTATCAACCATACCATCATCAGTGACTTTTAGAATCCTCATCTGTGCAAATTACCATTGCTCCACTTGTTCAAATCCCAATACTTCACCTTCTGCTACAGTCTTATTTGCAAATGATCTCATTTGTAAAATGTCCCCTATAGTAAAATCCAAGGTGGTGCACTTTGTATTCTTGATAATGTCTGTTGCATAAGTCTCATCTTTGTCCCATGCTATAAATGATTTGTTGGATGTATTGTAGGGCATAACATCTCCAAGTGTTTCCATATCTCCACATTTATACTTTAGCTCAACATGTGCGCTAAGAATCTTTGATATGGTAACTACCACCTTATCTTCGCCAAGTCTTCGAAAGTGGCAAAGTGAATTGGGATCACTATCATGGATTGTAGCAAATGCAACTACTTCTCTTTTGCTACATAAAATCACATCCATCCCTGGAACAAAATCTATAGCCATCTCCTTTGTGAGAGTCCTTTGCAAGCAAGCTGCAGTAGCAACAATTACATAAATATTAGTCTCTTTTTAATAATCTACTCATTTATTATAATTTTTAATTAGTACTTAATTTATTGGTGGGAGAAGTTATCCGATCAACCGATGGACATGCCAAGTTATCCTTTGCATGGTCGATCAAGCATTAAATACTATTTTTGCTCGTGTCATGCACATCCGTAAAAAAACACGCTGCTAGGTATGTTATCCAATCAAGAACTTATGCGATGGGTGTGCCACTTTGCATGTAAGTCAATTCCACCTAGTTGAAGGTGTGTGCAAAGTATTGTGCCCATCGGATATGCTTTGCATTGTCCATCAAGCATAAAACACCATTTTTGCCTTAGTGTCATGCACAACCATGAAAAAACACGGTCCTAAGTGTGTTAATCAAAGAAGTACTTATCGGATGGGGGCTCCACTTTGCACGCAAGTCCGTTTCAACTAGCTTGAGATGCATGCAAAGTATTGTCACCATCAGATATGCTCTGCATGGTCGATTACGCATTATACAACGTTTTTCCTGTAGTGATATGCACATCCGCAAAAAAACATGCCCTTAGGTATGTTATCTGACCAAGTACTTATCGGATGGGTGTGCCTCTTTGAGAACATTTCAATACCACCTAGGTTAAGGTGTAGGAAAAGTATTGTGCCCATCGGATATCCTTTGCATGGTCGATCGAGCATTAAATACCATTTTTACCTTAGTGTCATGCACATCCGTTAAAAAACACGCTGCTAGGTGTGTTATCCGATCAAGTACTTATGCGATGGGAATGACACTTTGCATGTAAGTCAATTCCACCTAGTTGAAGGTGTGTGCAAAGTATTGTGCCCATCGGATATGCTTTGCATTGTCGATCAAGCATAAAACACCGTTTTTGACTTTGTGTCATGCACAACCATATAAAAACACGGCCGTAGGTGTGTTATTCAAATAAGTACTTATCGGATGGGGGCTCCACTTTGCACGCAAGTCCATTTCAACTACATTGAGGTGCGTGCAAAGTATTGTCACCATCGGATATGCTTTGCATGGTCGATCACGCATTATATACCATTTTTTCCCTAGTGATATGAACATCCGCAAAAAAACACGCCATTAGGTGTGTTATCTGGCCAAGTACTTATCGGATGGGTGTGCCTCTTTGAGAACATTTCAATACCACCTAGGTTGAGGTGTACGAAAAGTGTTGTGCCCATCGAATATCCTTTGCATGGTGGATCGAGCATTAAATAATATTTTTGCTCTAGTGTCATGCACATTCGTAAAAAAACACGCTGCTAGGTATGTTATCCGATCAAGCACTTATGGGATGGGCGTGCCACTTTGCATGTAAGTCAATTTCACCTAGTTGAAGGTGTGTGCAAAGTATTGTGCCCATCGGATATGCTTTGCATTGTCGATCAAGCATAAAACAGTGTTTTTGCCTTAGTGTCATGCACAACCATGAAAAAGGAGTGAAAAAGCACGGTCCTAGGTGTGTTATTCAAACAAGTACTTATCCGATGGGGGCTCCACTTTGCACGCAAATCCCTTTCAACTACGTTGAGGAGTGTGCAAAATATTGTCACCATCGGATATGATTTGCATAGTCGATCATGCATTATACACCGTTTTTTCCCTAGTGGTATACACATCTGCCAAAAAACACGCCCTTAGGTGTGTTATCTGACCAAGTACTTATCGGATGGGTGTGCCTGTTTGAGAACATTTCAATACCACCTAGGTTGTGGTGTAGGAAAAGTATTGTGCCCATCGGATATCCTTTGCATGGTCGATCGAGCATTAAATAATATTTTTGCTCTAGTGTCATGCACATCTGTAAAAAAAACACGCTGCTAGGTATGTTATCCGATCAAGCACTTATGGGATGGGTGTGCCACTTTGCATGTAAGTCAATTCCACCTAGTTGAAGGTGTGTGCAAAGTATTGTGCCCATCGGATATGCTTTGCATTGTCCATCAAGCATAAAACACCGTTTTTGCCTTAGTGTCATGCACAACCATGAAAAAACATAGTCCTAAGTGTCTTAATCAAACAAGTACTTATCGAATGGGGGCTCCAGTTTGCACGCAAGTCCGTTTCAACTAGCTTGAGATGCGTGCAAAGTATTGTCACCATCGGATATGCTCTTCATGGCCAATTACGCATTATACAAACGTTTTTCCCATAGTGATATGCAGATCTGCAAAAAAACATGCCCTTAGGTATCTTATCTGACCAAGTACTTATTGGATGGGTGTGCCTCTTTGAGAACATTTCAATACCACCTAGGTTTAAGTATAGGAAAAGTATTGTGCCCATCGGATATGCTTTGCATGGTCGATCGAGCATTAAATACCATTTTTGCCTTAGTGTCATGCACATCCGTAAAAAAACACGCTGCTAGGGTTGTTATCCGATCAAGCACTTATGCGATGGGAATGCCACCTTGCATGTAAGTCAATTCCACCTAGTTGAAGGTGTGTGCAAAGTATTGTGCCATCGGACATGCTTTGCATTGTCAATCAAGCATAAAACACCGTTTTTGCCTTAGTGTCATGCACAACCATATAAAAACACGGTCCTAGGTGTGTTATTCAAACTAGTACTTATCGGATGGGGGATTCACTTTGCACACAAGTCCATTTCATCTACTTTGAGGAGCGTGCAAAGTATTGTCACCATCAGATATGCTTTGCATGGTCAATCACGCATTATTCACCATTTTTTCCCTAGTGATATGCACATCCGTAAAAAAACACGCCCTTAGGTGTGTTATCTGACCAAGTACTTATCGGATGGGTGTGCCTCTTTGAGAACATTTCAATACCACCTAGGTTGAGGTGTACAAAAAGTGTTGTGCCCATCGGATATCCTTTGCATGGTCGATCGAGCATTAAATACTATTGTTGCTCTAGTGTCATGCACATCCGTAAAAAAACACGCTGCTAGGTGTGTTATCCTATCAAGTACTTATGCGATGGGAATGCCACTTTTCATGTAAGTCAATTCCACCTAGTTGAAGGTGTGTGCAAAGTATTGTTCCCATCGGATATGCTTTGCATTGTCGATCAAGCATAAAACACCGTTTTTGCCTTTGTGTCATGCACAACCATATAAAAACATGGCTGTAGGTGTGTTATTCAAATAAGTACTTATCGGATGGGGGCTCCACTTTGCACACAAGTCTATTTCAACTACGTTGAGGTGCGTGCAAAGTATTGTCACCATCAGATATGCTTTGCATGGTCGATCACGCATTATACGCCATTTTTTCCCTAGTGATATGGACATCCGCAAAAAAACACGCCATTAGGTGTGTTATCTGACCAAGTACTTATCGGATGGGTGTGCCTCATTGATAACATTTCAATACCACCTAGGTTGAGGTGTACGAAAAGTGTTGTGCCCATCGGATATCCTTTGCATGGTAGATCGAGCATTAAATACTATTTTTGCTCTAGTGTCATGCACATCCGTAAAAAAACACACTACTAGGTATGTTATCTGATCAAGCACTTATGGGATGGGCGTGCCACTTTGCATGTGAGTCAATTCCATCTAGCTGAAGGTGTGTGAAAAGTATTGTGCCCATCGGATATGCTTTGCATTGTGGATCAAGCATAAAACACCATTTTTGCCTTAGTGTCATGCACAACCATGAAAAAACACAGTCCTAGGTGTGTTATTCAAACAAGTACTTATCGGATGGGGGCTCTACTTTGCACGCAAGTCTGTTTCAACTAAGTTGAGGTGTGTGCAAAGTATTGTCACCATCGGATATAATTTGCATGGTCGATCACGCATTATACACCGTTTTTTCCCTAGTGGTATGCACATCTGCAAAAAAACACGGCCTTAGGTGTGTTATCTGACCAAGTACTTATCGGATACATGTGCCTCTTTGAGAACATTTCAATACCACCTAGGTTGACGTGTATGAAAAGTTTTGTGCCCATCGGATATCCTTTGCATGGTCGATCGAGCATTAAATACTATTTTTGCTCTAGTGTCATGCACATCCGTAAAAAAACACGCTGCTAGGTATGTTATCCGATCAAGCACTTATGGGATGGGTGTGCCACTTTGCATGTAAGTCAATTCCACCTATTTGAAGGTGTGTGCAAAGTATTGTGCCCATCCGATATGCTTTGCATTGTTGATCAAGCATAAAACACCGTTTTTGCCTTAGTGTCATGCACAACCATATAAAAACACGGCCGTAGGTGTGTTATTCAAATAAGTACTTATTGGATGGGGGATCCACTTTGCACACAATTCCGTTTCAACTATGTTGAGGTGCGTGCAAAGTATTGTCACCATCGGATAAAACACCGTTTTTGCCTTAGTGTCATGCACAACCATGAAAAAACACAGTCCTAGGTGTGTTATTCAAACAAGTACTTATTGGATGGGGGCTCCACTTTGAACGCAAGTCCGTTTCAACTAAGTTGAGGTGTGTGCAAAGTATTATCACCATCGGATATGATTTGCGTGGTCCATCACCCATTATACACCGTTTTTTCCCTAATGGTATGCACATCTACAAAAAAACACGCCCTTAGGTGCGTTATCTGACCAAGTACTTATCGGATGGGTGTGCCTCTTTGAGAACATTTCAATACCACCTAGGTTGATGTGTATGAAAAGTGTTGTGCCCATCAGATATCCTTTGCATGGTCGATCGAGCATTAAATACTATTTTTACTCTAGTGTCATGCACATCCGTAAAAAAACACGCTGCTAGGTATGTTATCCGATCAAGCACTTATGGGATGGACGTGCCACTTTGCATGTAAGTCAATTCCACCTATTTGAAGGTGTGTGCAAAGTATTGTGCCCATCTGATATGCTTTGCATTATCGATCAAGCATAAAACACCGTTTTTGCCTTACTGTCATGCACAACCATATAAAAACACGGCCGTAGGTGTGTTCTTCAAATAAGTACTTATCGGATGGGGGCTCCACTTTGCACGCAAGTCCGTTTCAACTACGTTATGGTGCGCACAAAGTATTGTCACCAGCGCAAAGTATTGTCACCATCACAAAGTATTGTTGATCAAGCATAAAACACCATTTTTGCCTTAGTGTCATGCATGGATGATTTTTTCAAGTTAGTTTCGTTAAGAAGCTAAAATTTTATATTGGCATCGAAAGTTTTTATGCCCTAATAAAAATAATTGTTTGAAACATTCGCCAAGATTTGAAACTTTTATGTAAAAAAAATTAAAGTTTCGCCAGAATTTACATTTTTCCTTCAAAATTTAAAAGAAAATATATAAAAAGGTACTAAATTCCACCGATATTGTGAAACTTAAAAAAGAATCTTGAAAAATTTCGCCAAGATTTTATATTAATATATGAGCATAGCTTCGATAAAAAAATCCCTGGTGTCATGCACAACCATGAAAAAACACGGTCCTAGGTGTGTTATTCAAACAAGTACTTATCGGATGGGGGCTCCACTTTTCACGCAAGTCAGTTTCAACTAAGTTGAGGTGTGTGCAAAGTATTGTCACCATCGGATATGGTTTGCATGGTCGATCACGAATTATACACCGTTTTTTATTCTGTGGTATGCACATCTGCAAAAAACCAGGCCCTTAGGTGTGTTATCTGACCAAGTACGTATCGGATGGGTGTGCCTCTTTGAGAACATTTCAATACCACCTAGGTTGATGTGTATGAAAAGTGTTGTGCCCATCGGATATCCTTTGCATGGTTGATCGAGCATTAAATACTATTTTTGCTCTAGTGTCATGCACGTCCATAAAAAAACACGCTGCTAGGTATGTTATCCGATCAAGCACTTATGGGATGGGCGTGCCACTTTTGCATGTAAGTAAATTCCACCTAGTTGAAGGTGTGTGCAAAGTATTGTGCCCATCGGATATGCTTTGCATTGTCGATCAAGCATAAAACACCGTTTTTGCCTTTGTGTCATGCACAACCATATAAAAACACAGCCGTAGGTGTGTTATTCAAATAAGTACTTATCGGATGGGGGATCCACATTGCACGCAAGTTCGTTTCAACTACGTTGAAGCACGTGCAAAGTATTTTCACCATCGGTTATGCTTTGCATGGTCGATCACCCATTATACACCATTTTTTCCCTAGTGATATGCACATCCGCAAAAAAACACGCCCTTAGGTGTTATCAGACCAAGTACTTATCTGATGGTTGTGCCTCTTTGAGAACATTTCAATACCACCTAGGTTGAGGCGTACAAAAAGTTTTGTGCCCATTGGATATCCTTTGCATGGTCGATCGAGCATTAAATACTATTTTTGCTCTAGTGTCATGCACATCTGTAAAAAAACACGCTGCTAGGTATGTTATCCGATCAAGCACTTATGGGATGGGCGTGCCACTTTTGCATGTAAGTAAATTCCACCTAGTTGAAGGTGTGTGCAAAGTATTGTGCCCATCGGATATGCTTTGCATTGTCGATCAAGCATAAAACACCGTTTTTGCCTTTGTGTCATGCACAACCATATAAAAACACGGCCGTAGGTGTGTTATTCAAAAAAGTACTTATACGATGGGGGCTCCACTTTGCACGCAAATCCCTTTCAACTACGTTGAGAAGTGTGCAAAATATTGTCACCATCGGATATGATTTGCATAGTCGATCATGCATTATACACCGTTTTTTCCCTAGTGATATGCACATCCGCAAAAAAACACGCCCTTAGGTGTGTTATAAGACCAAGTACTTATCGGATGGGTGTGCCTCTTTGAGAACATTTCAATACCACCTAGGTTGAGGCGTACAAAAAGTGTTGTGCCCATCGGATATCCTTTGCATGGTTGATCGAGCATTAAAATACTATTTTTGCTCTAGTGTCATGCACATCCGTAAAAGAACACACTGCTAGGTATGTTATCCGATCAAGCACTTATGGGATGGGCGTGCCACTTTGCATGTAAGTCAATTTCAGGTTGTTGAAGGTGTGTGCAAAGTACTTTTCCCATCAGATATGCTTTGCATTGTCGATCAAGCATAAAACACCGTTTTTGCCTTAGTGTCATGCACAACCATGAAGAAACACGGTCCTAGGTGTGTTATTCAAACTAGTACTTATCGGATGGGGGCTCCACTTTGCACGCAAGTCCGTTTCAACTATGTTGAGGTGTGTGCAAAGTATTGTCACCATCGGATATGATTTGCATAGTCGATCATGCATTATACACCGTTTTTTCCCTAGTGGTATGCACATCCGCAAAAAAACACGCCCTTAGGTGTGTTATCTGACCAAGTACTTATCAGATGGGTGTGCCTCTTTGAGAACATTTCAATACCATCTAGGTTGAGGCATACAAAAAGTTCTGTGCCCATCGGATATCCTTTGCATGGTCGATCGAGCATTAAATACTAGTTTTGCTCTAGTGTCATGCACATCCGTAAAAAAACACGCTGCTAGGTATGTTATCTGATCAAGCACTTATGGGATGGGCGTGCCACTTTTGCATGTAAGTAAATTCCTCCTAGTTGAAGTTGTGTGCAAAGTATTGTGCCCATCGGATATGCTTTGCATTGTCGATCAAGCATAAAACACCGTTTTTGCCTTTGTGTCATGCACAACCATATAAAAACACGGCCGTAGGTGTGTTATTCAAATAAGTACTTATTGGATGGGGGATCCACTTTGAGCACAAGTCCGTTTCAACTACGTTGAAGCATGTGCAAAGTATTTTCACCATCGGTTATGCTTTGCATGGTCGATCACGCAGTATACACCATTTTTTCCCTAGTGATATGCACATCCGCAAAAAAACACGCCCTTAGGTGTGTTATCAGACCAAGTACTTATCGGATGGGTGTGCCTCTTTGAGAACATCTCGATACCCCCTAGGTTGAGGTGTACAAAAAGTGTTGTGCCCATCGGATATCCTTTGCATGGTTGATCGAGCATTAAATACTATTTTTGCTCTAGTGTCATGCACATCCATAAAAAAACACACTGCTAGGTATGTTATCTGATCAAGCACTTATGGGATGGGCGTGCCACTTTGCATGTAAGTCAATTTCACCTAGTTTAAGGTGTGTGCAAAGTATTGTGCCCATCGGATATGCTTTGCATTGTCGATCAAGCATAAAACACCGTTTTTGCCTTAGTGTCATGACAACCATGAAAAAACACGGTCCTAGGTGTGTTATTCAAACAAGTACTTATCGGATGGGGGCTCCACTTTGCACGCAAGTCTGTTTCAACTATGTTGAGGTGTGTGCAAAGTATTGTCACCATCGGATATGATTTTCATAGTCGATCATGCATTATACACCATCTTTTCCCTACTGGTATGCACATCCGCAAAAAAACACGCCCTTAGGTGTGTTATCTGACCAAGTACTTATCAGATGGGTGTGCTTGTTTGAGAACATTTCAATACCACCTAGGTTGAGGCATACAAAAAGTGTTGTGCCCATCGGATATCCTTTGCATGGTCGATCGAGCATTAAATACTATTTTTGCTCTAGTGTCATGCACATCCGTAAAAAAACACGCTGCTAGGTATGTTATCCGATCAAGCACTTATGGGATGGGCATGCCACTTTGCATGTTTGTCAATTCCACCTAGTTGAAGGTGTGTGCAAAGTATTGTTCCCATCGGATATGCTTTGCATTGTCGATCAAGCATAAAACACCGTTTCCACCTTAGTGTCATGCACAACCATGAAAAAACACGGTCCTAGGTGTGTTATTCAAACAAGAACTTATTGGATGGGGGCGCCACTTTGCACGCAAGACCTTTTCAACTACCTTGAGGTGTGTGCAAAGCATTGTCACCATCTGATATGATTTGCATGGTCTCGATCACGCATTATACACTGTTTCTTCCCTAGTGGTATGCACGTCCACAAAAAAACACGTCCTTAGGTGTGTTATCTGACCAAGTACTTATCGGATGGGTGTGCCTCTTTGAGAACATTTCAATACCACATAGGTTGATGTGTACGAAAAGTGTTGTGCCCATCGGATATCCTTTGCATGGTCGATCGAGCATTAAATACTATTTTTGCTCTAGTGTCATGCTCATCCGTAAAAAAACACGCTGCTAGGTATGTTATCCGATCAAGCACTTATGGGATGGGCGTGCCACTTTTGCATGTAAGTAAATTCCACCTAGTTAAGGTGTGTGCAAAGTATTGTGCCCATCGGATATGCTTTGCATTGTCGATCAAGCATAAAACACCGTTTTTGCCTTTGTGTCATGCACAACCATATAAAAACACGGACGTAGGTGTGTTATTCAAATAAGTACTTATCGGATGGGGGATCCACTTTGCACGCAAGTCCATTTTAACTATGTTGAAGCACGTGCAAAGTATTTTCACCATCAGTTATGCTTTGCATGGTCGATCACGCATTATACACCATTTTTTCCCTAGTGATATGCACATCCGCAAAAAAACATGCCCTTAGGTGTGTTATCAGACCAAGTACTTATCGGATGGGTGTGCCTCTTTGAGAACATTTCAATACCACCTAGGTTGAGGCGTACAAAAAGTTTTGTGCCCATGGGATATCCTTTGCATGGTCGATCGAGCATTAAATACTATTTTTGCTCTAGTGTCATGCACATCCGTAAAAAAACACGTTGCTAGGTATGTTATCCGATCAAGCACTTATGGGATGGGCATGCCACTTTGCATGTCTATCATTCCACCTAGTTGAAGGTGTGTGCAAAGTATTGTGCCCATCGGATATGCTTTGCATTGTCGATCAAGCATAAAACACCGTTTTTGCCTTAGTGTCATGCACAACCATGAAAAAACACGGTCCTAGGTGTGTTATTCAATCAAGTACTTATCGGATGGGTGCTCCACTTTGCACGCAAGTCCATTTCGGCTAAGTTGGGGTGTGTGCAAAGCATTGTCACCATCGGATATGATTTGCATGGTCGATCACACATTATACACTGTTTTTTCCCTAGTGGTATGCACATCCGCAAAAAAACATGCCCTTAGGTGTGTTATCTGACCAAGTACTTATCGGATGGGTGTGCCTCTTTGAGAACATCCTTTGCATGGTCGATCGAGCATTAAATACTATTTTTGCTCAGTGTCATGCACATCCGTAAAAAAACACGCTGCTAGGTATGTTATTCGATCAAGAACTTATGGGATGGGCGTGCCACTTTGCATGTAAGTCAATTACACCTAGTTTAAGGTGTGTGCAAAGTATTGTGCCCATCGGATATGCTTTGCATTGTCGATCAAGCATAAAACACCGTTTTTGCCTTTGTGTCATGCACAACCATATAAAAACACGGCCGTAGGTGTGTTATTCAAATAAGTACTTATCAGATGGGGGCTTCACTTTGCACGCAAGTCTCTTTCAGCTACATTGAGGTGTGTGCAAAGTATTATCACCATCGGATATGCTTTGCATGGTCGATCACGCATTATACACCATTTTTTCCCTAGTGATATGCACATTTGCAAAAAAACATGCCCTTAGGTGTGTTATCTGACCAAGTACATATCAGATGGGTGTGCCACTTTGAGAACATTTTAATACCACCTAGGTTGAGGTGTATGAAAAGTGTTGTGCCCATCGGATATCCTTTGCATGGTCGATCGAGCATTAATACTATTTTTGCTCTAGTGTCATGCACATCGGTAAAAAAACACGCTGCTAGGTATGTTATCCGATCAAACACTTATGGGATGGGCGTGCCACTTTGCATGTAAGTCAATTTCTCCTAGTTGAAGGTGTGTGCAAAGTATTGTGCCCATTGGATATGCTTTGCATTGTTGATCAAGCATAAAACACCGTTTCCGCCTTAGTGTCATGCACAACCATGAAAAAACATGGTCCTAAGTGTGTTAATCAAACAAGTACTTATGGGATGGGGGCTCCAATTTGCACACAAGTCTGTTTCAACTAGGTTGAGATGTGTGCAAAGTATTGTCACCATTGGATATGCTCTACATGGTCGATTATGCATTATACAAGGTTTTTCCTGTAATGATATACACATCCGCAAAAAAACATGCCCTTAGGTATGTTATCTGACCAAGTACTTATCGAATGGGTGTGCCTCTTTGAGAACATTTCAATACCACCTAGGTTAAGGTTGTAGGAAAAGTATTATGCCCATCGGATATGCTTTGCATGGTCGATCGAGCATTAAATACCATTTTTGCCTTAGTGTCATGCACATCCGTAAAAAAAACACGCTGCTAGGTGTGTTATCCGATCAAGTACGTATGCGATGGGAATGCCACTTTGCATGTAAGTCAATTCCACCTAGTTGAAGGTGTGTGCAAAGTATTGTGCCCATCAGATATTCTTTGCATTGTCGATCAAGCATAAAACACCGTTTTTGCCTTTGTGTCATGCACAACCATATGAAAACACGGTCCTAGGTGTGTTATTCAAACTAGTACTTATCGGATGGGGGCTCCACTTTGCACGCAAGTCCATTTGAACTACATTGAGGTGCATGCAAAGTATTGTCACCATCGGATATGCTTTGCATGGTCGATCACGCATTATACACAATTTTTTTCCTAGTGATATGCAAATCCGCAAAAAAACATGCCCTTAGGTGTGTTATCTGACCAAGTACTTATCAGATGGGTGTGCCTCTTTGAGAACATTTCAATAACACCTAGGTTGACATGTACGAAAAGTGTTGTGCCCATCGGATATCCTTTGCATGGTCGATCGAGCATTAAATACTATTTTTGCTCTAGTGTCATGCACATCCGCAAAAAAACACGCTGCTAGGTATGTTATCTGATCAAGCACTTATGGGATGGGAGTGCCACTTTGCATGTAAGTCAATTCCACCTAGTTGAAGGTGTGTGCAAAGTATTGTGCCTATTGGATATGCTTTGCATTGTCGATCAAGCATAAAACACTGTTTTTGCCTTAGTGTCATGCACAACCATGAAAAAACACGGTCCTAAGTGTGTTAATCAAACAAGTACTTATCGGATGGGGGCTCTACTTTGTACGCAAGTTTTTTTCAACTACGTTGAGGTGTGCGCAAAGTATTGTCACCATCGGATATGCTTTGCATGGTCGATCACGCATTGTACACCATTTTTTCCCTAGCGATATGAACATCCTCAAAAAAACATGCCCTTAGGTGTGTTATCTGACCAAGTACTTATCGGACGGGTGTGCCTCTATGAGAACATTTCAATACCACCTAGGTTGAGGCGTACGAAAAGTGTTGTGCCCATCGGATATCCTTTGCATGGTCGATCGAGCATTAAATACTATTTTTCTCTAGTGTCATGCACATCCGTAAAAAAACACGCTGCTAGGTATGTTATCCGATCAAGCACTTATGGGATGGGCGTGCCACTTTGCATGTAAGTCAATTTCACCTAGTTGAAGGTGTGTGCAAAGTATTGTGCCCATCGGATATGCTTTGCATTGTCGAACAAGCATTAAACACTGTTTTGGCCTTAGTGTCATGCACAATCGTCAAAAAACATAGTCCTAGATGTGTTATTCGACTAAGTACTTATGGGATGGGCATGTCGCTTTGCATGTAAGTCAATAATACCTAGGTTGAGGTGTGTGCAAAGTAGTGTGATGATCGCATATGCGTTGCATTGTCGAGTAAGCATAAATCAGCGTTTTTGCCTTAGTGTCATGGACAACAACCAATAAAAAACATGGTCCTAGGTGTGATATTCTAAAAAGTACTTATTGAATGGGCGTTCCACTTTGAATGGAATACCATACCACTGCTTTTGAGGCACGTGCAAAGTATTGTGCCCATCGGATATGCTTTACATGGTAGATTGAGTATTAAATACCGTTTTTGGCCTTGGTGTCATGTACAACGGTCAAAAAACACGATCGTAGGTGTATTTTTCAAACAAGTACTTATCGGATAGGGATGCCACTTTGCACACAAGTCAATACTGCGTAGGTTGAGGAACGTGCAAAGTCTTGCGTCCATTGGATATGCTTTGCATAGTCGATCTCACATGATACACCATTTTGTTCCTAGTGTTATGCACAATCGTCATAAAATGCATTTGGAGGTGTGTTATCCGAACAAGTACTTATGGGATGGGTGCACCACTTTGTATGCAAGTCAATAAGACCTAGGTTGAGGAGTGTACAAAGTTTTGTGCCCATCGGAGAAATGTAGATGCGATAATATTAGAAAATTCTCGGTATGTGTATATGTGTGTGTGTGTGGCAAACAATTTTGATACAACAAAGCAAACACCTAGTGCACAAATTATGCACTTCATACCTTGAGTAAATAAGCTTGTTGATGAGGATAAATACACCCTTGAATAAAAGCACAGTTGTTGTATGACCAAAATAGGGTCGCTTTGACACCTGTGATTTTGCCCACATGTAAGTTTGCAAATAGTATAAAAAATCATATAATAATATATTAATAGTTTGCAAATGTATATAGCAAGTGAGTAATGGGAAGTGGAAGTGGGAGTGAGGAGGGAGGAGTGGAATGGGAGAGGGAAGTAATAGGGATATATGATAATAAGTATAAAAAATAGTATAATAATATATTAATAGTTTTCAAATGGCAAGTGAGTAATGGGAAGTGGAAGTGAGAGTGGGGAGGGAAGAATGGAATGGGAGAGGGGAAGGTAATAGGGAAGTAGGATAATAAGAGAGTGAAATGAGTGAGGGAGTTAATAGGGGATGAAAAAGAGGAGGGTGAGATGGGGAAATATGGGATTTTGGGAAATGGGAGGAGTATGGGACGTGGTGGAAATGTGGGATGGGAGTGGTGGCAATGGGGAGGAAGAAGAAATGGATGGATGGGGGGAGGGCTAATGGAAGATTGGGATGAGGGATGGGGGTCCAATGGGAGAGGGGGAGTAATGGGAGCCAATGGGAGAGGGGATAAATGTAAAGCCAGTAGGAGAGAGGGGAGGAATGGAAAGCCAATAGGAGAGGAGGAGGAAAACCTAATTTTTCTTATATATAGTCTTCCTTCTTCATTCATTCTCCCCTCATTTCATTCATTGAAGCAAGAAAGCAAGGACGATCAAGAAAGCAAGGAAGGAAGAGCAAGAAAGCAAGAAAGAGCAAACTTACAAACTTTTTCCAGGTACTTGCAAATTTTTTTGATTAATTCTTTATCTAGATTTTTTTTTTAAAATTTGGAGAGAGAGGAACTAGAGAGAGAAAAGTTGAGGGGAGGAGAAGAAGAGGATGGAGAGACTGGAGGGAAGGGAGGAGGAAGGGAGGGAGAGGCCGGGGCTGAGTAGAGGGGGGAAAGGAGGAGGGAAGGGGGGACGGGGACAGTCTCCCTTGGAGGGGGGAAGGGGGGAAGGGGGGAGGGGCTGGTGGAAGGGGGGGAGGGGGGGAGGGGCTGGTGGAAGGGAGGGGGGGAAGGGGGAGTGGGGAAGGGGGGGCGGGGGTGAAGGGGGGGGAGGGGGAAGGGGGTGGGAGGGGCTGGCGGCCACAGTCGCCAGCCCGAGGGAAGGGGGGGTGAGGAAGAGGGGTGGGGGGAAGGGCTGAGAGGGAGGGGGGGCTGGCGGCCGCGGCCGCTAGCTTGGGGGAAGGGGGGAGGGAAGGGAAGGGGGAGAGGGGGTAGGGAGGGGCGGGGGCGGGGGTGAAGGGGGGGGAGGGGGAAGGGGGAGGGAGGGGTTGGCGGCCGCGGCCGCCAGCCAAGGGGGAAGGGGGGGGGGAAGGGGGGGTGGGGAAGAGGGGGGGGGAGGGCTGACAGGGGGGGGGCTGGCAGTGCGGAGGGGGGGGAAGGGGGGAGTGGGGAAGGGGAGGGCGGGTGTGAAGGGGGGGGAGGGGGAAGGAGGTGGGAGGGTCTGGCGGCCGCACCCGCCAGCTCGAGGGAAGGGGGGGTGGGGAAGGTGGGGGGGGGGGAGGGCTGAGAGGGGGGGGCTGGTGGCCACGGCCGCCAGCTCGGGGGAAGGGGGGCTGAGAGGGGGGGGTTGGGGGGCTGGCGGCCGTGGCCGCCAGCTCGGGGGAAGGGGGGAGGGAGGGGGGAGAGGGGGCAGGGAGGGGGGGGCAGGGGTGCCGGGGGTGGGAGGGGAAGGGGGGGTGGCGAAAAGGGGGGGTGGCTGGGGGGCTGGCGGCCGCGGCCGCCAGCTCAGGGGAAGGGGGGAGGGGGGGTGCGAGGGGGGCGGGGGAAGGGGGGTGCGAGAGGGGGGGGAAGGGCTGGCGGCCGCGGTCGCTAGCCCGAGGGGTGAAGGAGCGGGAGGGGGAAGGGGGTGCAAGGGGGGTGGGGGAAGGGGGGAGGTGGAGAGGGAAGGGGGTCGAACGGGGGCGGCGGGGGGAAAGGGGGGAGGGGGGCTGGTGGGTGCGGTCGCCAACTCTAGGGAATAGGGGAGGGGGGCGGGCGGGAAGGGGGGAGGAAGGGGGTGGGACGGCGAGGGCTGGCGGGGGGGGAAGGGGGGAGGGGGGGGCTAGCGGCCGCGACCGCCAGCCCTGGGGAAGGGGGGTGGAGGGGGAAGGGGGGAGGGGGGGAGGGGGAAGGGGGTGGCATGAGGGCGGGGGGAAAGGGGGGAGGGGGGGCTGGCGGGGTTGGAGGGGGAAGGGCGTGGGATCGGGGGCAAAGGGGGGAGGGGTGGGGGGCTAGCGGCCATGGCCGCCAGCCCTAGGGAAGGGGGGGTGGAGGGGGAAGGGGGTGGGGGTGAAAGGGGTAGGGGGGGGGCTAGCAGCCGTGGCCGCCAACCTTGGGGAAGGGGGGATGGAGGGGGAAGGGGGTGGGATGGGGAGAGCAGAGGGGGAAGGGGAGGGGGGGAGTGGGAGGGGGAGGGGCAAGGGGGGGGCAGAGGGGGAAGGGGAGGGAGGGAGCGGGAGGGGAGGCAAGGGGAGGGAGGGGTTTTGGTGGCGGAGGGAGGGGAGGGGAGGAGGGGAGGGCAGGGGGTCGAGGGAGGGAGGGAGGGAGGGGAGCGGAAGGAGAGAGAGGAGAGAGAGAGGGAGAGAAGAGGAGGGAGCAGAAGGAGAGAGAGGGGAGAGGAGGGAGGGGAGTGAGAGAGAGAGTGAGGGGAGGGAGAGAGAAAGAGAGAGAGAGAGAGTGTGGGGGAAGGTATGGGAGAGAGAGAGAGAGAGAGTGAGGGAGAGAGAAACAAGGGAGTAGAGGGAGAGAGGTCGAATTCTTACAAGAGCGACAAATAAGATTTGACTTAGGCAAAGAATGAAAGGGACTTACTAGAAGAAAGTATCAAGAAGAAAGCAAGAGCGACAAATAAGATTTGACTTACGAGAAGAATGAAAGGGACTTACGAGAAGAAAGTATCAAGAAGAATGTTGAAGAAAGTATCAAGAAGAATGTTGAACACAAATTTGAATTCAAAAGGAACGTACGAGAAGAAAGTATGAGAAGAATGTTGAACACAAATTTGAATTCAAATTTATAATGAATTCAAATTTCCCTCTCTTTTTTGAAAATTCAAATTTATGTTTTTTGAAAATTCAAATTTTTGCAAAGCATTTAGTAGTAGAGCAGGAAGATGGGCATAGCTGTGGGTGGAGAGTTGCCTATAACTGCATGTTGATTTTCAATGAAATTTTCTCACTTAAGCCATAGATCTCATCGGAAGACTCTTTGGAGCTCAAATATTCAGAGGAGGATATACAATTGTTTAGGGCTGAAATCATTCGAGAACTAATTGCTGCCATTAGAATACAACGTGCAACTAAAGCAATATCAGAGCTTGCATTTAAGGAAGAGGAGACTGAGTCTATTGTGAAAGAACTGCATACTACAGAAGAAGTAGAGACCCAGTGTACACCTACAGCACCACAGCCTCCACTGAAAGCATCAGAAGAGTTGCCACAGCCTCCGATTGCATTTAAGGAAGAGGATACTGAGTCTACTCCGAAAGCACTACATACTACAGAAGAAGTAGAGACTGAGTATACATCTAGAGCACCATAGCCTCCATTGGAAGCATCAGAAGAGTTGCCACAGTCTCTCTTAGAAGCATCAGAAGAGTTGTGATGCATGTATGATGTTGTGTTTGTATATATGCATGAGGAGCATATTCTCATGATGTTGTTTACTCCATGAATATTATGGTTGACATTTATTTGTTGCAATGTATGAATCATGATGTAGTTTTTGTTGATTATACACCAATTTCTGACTTATTACTTAAGTGGCATTTAGTCATGATATTTATATATTTATTTCATGCACACAATTTTATGATATGAATGTGTGATGATGTGATTATTAGGAAATATAACCTTCTGTGATGAGAATTTTGATATGAATATGCGATGATGTAATATTTGTAATATATTTCATGGCAAAGTATCAATTCCCAATGCTCCACTCACTTAAAGTACAGCATTCCCAATGCTCTGCAAAATTTTATTCAGTTGGACAGTCTCCACTCACTTAAAGTAGAGCATTTCCAATGCTTCTCTCACTTTATTCCAATCCTTATCCTTATCATAGCGAACACATCGTGCCTTAGTGCACTTGTAATCTTCCATCGTAGTCCTTCCACAAACACTCTCTTATTTCTTACATCCTAGTCCTTCTGATTAACTTGTATTCATCTTTCACTTTACGTCTTCCCTCACTTTCTATCACTCTTGAAGGAGGGGCAGCTCACTGTGCATCCCTCGCTATTGCTCCCTCACTCTCCTTCTCCCACTTTCCCTCTAAGACAATGACTACTTACTACCCGACTTCATTTACTGAACTCAAATTCTGTCTTAGATCTCTTTTGTATGGACCAATGAAGGGAAAATCATTCGAGGAGGATATGTTACGCACATGGCTGCTTGATTTGAACTCAGCAGAAGAGGTGAATATCCTTAGCTTTCTTTTTTGCTATGTCTTTTAATCACGTACTTCTTATGTGAACGAGTTAAATTTTCGTACAGGATATGGTGGTGGCTAGAAGCTGTATTGAAAAAAATGGCGAAGATGAGGAAAGCCAAGAGAGAAAAGAAGAGTTGTTGAATGCTTACAAGTCGGTGGAAGATTCGAAACAAGTTGTGAGGAGAGTCTGTGAGGAGATTTGTGATGCTAGCCCTGGTTACGCATGGCCTGCAAGTTTAAAGTCTGCTTGTTTTCATGAAGCCAATGCCATAGTAGGCACTTTCGAGGACATATGCTCTCTCTAATGACTTAATAGTCAAGTGATGGAAATTTAATTCCATAGAAATTTAAAGTAACTGTGAAATTTAATTCCATAGACTTATGTGTTTTCTAAAGTAATTGTAAGAGACAAGAAAGACAAAGATGACATCTTCTAGGCTGAGCTAATGGAAGGTGTTTTTTAACACCATATGGCTTTGAGTTATATGATCTACTTCTTGTACAAATGTGTCATGCTTTTTTTTAAATGTACTCTAGTTTTTTTTCTAATTTGATTTTTTAAAATCTTACTTTTTGTCTCTTTTAACAACATGAAGTCCTCTTTTTTTAATGTACTCTAGTTTTAATAAGATGTCACGTCATTTTTTCTAATTTGCTTTTTTAAAATCTTACTTTTTGACTCAAAGTTTTGTTTTATAAGAGCCTCTTTTTTTGAAATGCTTTATCCAAAATTATCTCACAAAATGAATTTGGACAGTGCACTAGTCCAAAATTAATGAAATAGGTGTTAGTGAGAGGATGCTTATTAGAAGATGTTAGAACTGCTATCTACAAGATCAATCGCATTGTCAGGTATGCTTACTGTCATATCACCTTCGTTATATTTCATACAATTTTAGATGATGTGTATAAAATATTGAATCTTACAAGTGCATGTGGAATAGGTGAATCTCACAAAAGAGATCTCTGTATCGAGCATCGAGAGGGCTAAGGTGGACTCCATTGAAGAAGTGTGCTTGCTTGAGAAATAGTTTCCCTCAAGAATTATGATGACTCAGGTGCACTTGCTTGTACCGTAGTTGATGAGGTTGCCATTGTAGGAACCGTTCATTATCATTAGATGTTTTTCTTGGAAAACACATTCCAAGCTTGAACATGAGAGCAAAAAATTATGGAATAATGATTTGGAATGAGACTGTTAAAGCATTACAAGTGCTATGTTGCATGTGAAGCATGCATCCTGAAGACTATAGGATATTATTCAAAATCATCAAAATTTTGTTCTATACATACATGCAACCAAGTAATCCTTCAAAAGTACATTACGTGAGCTTCTCATCAACCCAAGGACACACCTAAATGAGAACATTAGGAATGGATTAACAGGCCTCCAATGTTGTGCTAAAGTGATGCATACCGATTTGAGGGAACACTCCATAACTTTTGTTTGATTTGTTGAAAACCAAAACAAATTGAAAATTTGGAATCCAAATTAGTGGGACTACTACATGGTGGTCTTAAAACATTGATAGTTATTGGTATTGGTATCTAAATTCACCCTAAAATGGATGAAGTTGAAAAAGTGTAGTTTGTGCATGTGAAAATATATTTTAATAAGTCCAACACTATTTACAATTTTGAATTTCTTCTTTTTCCATGCACTTGCTTGCTATATGGCTCATAATCATGCCAAAGTTCATTGTATTTAATAATACACAACATCAAACCCACTAGTGTGCCCTTTGGACTATTTGTGTTTTGAAGAATTTTAGGCTACATTGCCCTTGTTTAGGATATCCAATTTTGCTGACATGTATCACCCGAGGGGAAAAACCGATGGCTGAAATTTTAATACTCTCACGAATTTCAAATTTTCACACCTCCCGCCCATAAAATCTTGGATGATTAAGTACCTGCAACCTACCCCCACCTTGCAAACACCCTGCAACCAACATGTACCTCGACATGACCTTATACAGACTTTGGTTTGCCATTGTCTTATTTCGAGTAAGTTGTCTTCTATTATTTGCTTGCCTCACCAACTAGGTTCTCTGGGTCTATTCTGGATTGATCATGGTCATGGCATCAATGGCAACATGCAGCTTGCCATGGCTTGCAAGAGAAGCAGACAGAGGCTACGAGACAGGAAAGATAAAAAGCATGGTCAAGGCACAAGGAACATAGTGCGGGTCGAGGAAAGCACTGGCATAGTATTGAATCAGCAACGGATGACACTTTTGCAATGTCTCCTAAGAAAGAAACAATGAGAAGAAATAATACTCCTTGCAGAGCAGCAACAAGAAGCATTTGTAGGTGCATGCATTCGATTATTGCCATCGGAGTGAAGAAGATTCAATAAGCACTTTGTGTCATGATTGGTGGGAGCATTCGAGGCAGCAAAATTAGGCCATTTAGGTGATTACAAGTCTCAAGTCTTAGCCTGCACCCTAAAGTTTGTACAGTAACAACCCTAATAACACCTCAAGAGATGCATGCCCGGGGCGATGCACTCTACCTTGAGAAATGGCCTACAAAAAGTAAAAGGGATGCATAGCTTAGATCAACTAGCTGGAAAGAGGGTGACATTAGCTATGTTGGTGTCCCTTGAAAGAAAGGAGAAACGCCTTGGTCGCACAATGTCAAAGATGGTGTCAATCATAAGGACCAATGTGGCTTCAGCAGCAGTTAAACGTAGAGTAGAAGTAATGCACGATCATCCCGATCCGAGAAGTCAGTGGGCTTCTTCAACATAACGTAAGAAAAGGAGAGACAACCTAAGTGTGGAAGTCATTGTTGCACTGATGATGTTTTGGCACAAAAATAAGAGAGTTTCTCCAAATAAAAAGGACATCTATAAGAAGTGGATGGGATGCAAGGTGTTTGAGCATACACATGCTAGATACAACACAGGTCAGCAGTACCTAAACCATCCCAGTAGTTATTTGTGATTGAGATTCGAGATAGTTTACTTGTTTTATTTCTTAAATGTGATTTTCCTAAACCAGCCTGGTGGTTGGAACATCATGAACCATAGGTTGGTTCAACTCAATCGCCAGTTATGATATTTTCCTGAACCAGCATGGTTGAACGGACATTAGTTGTTGTCCAGCCCAGTGGCATGGTTGAGCAGAAATTAACAACAATATATTTCACAATATATTGTTATTTTACTAAACCAGCCCAGTGGTTGGAACATCATGCAACCATGGCTACTTTAGCTCAATCATCAATTATGTCATTGTCACAGACATTAGTTATTCACCAGCTCGGTAGTTGAAATTATTGTGTTTCTTAGTACTTCAATTCGTTAGATTTAATTTCCTGCTATTCGGGTCATATACCACTGTTAAATTGTGAAATTCAGAAATGAAAACCAATATATTGTTATTTTCTTGGTGAAATTCATAAATGAAAAGCAGTATACTTGTTATTGTCTTATATGTGAAGTTGAGACTGCTAGTCTAAACCATCCCGATGGTTGAAATTGTGACAGTGTCCTAAACCATCCTGGTGGTTGAAATTGTGACTGTCCTAAACGTGTCGTAAACCAACCTGATGGTTGACTATCCTAAATGTGTCCTAAACTAGCCGAGTGATTGAAATTGTGACTATCCTAAACCAATGCAGTGGTTGAAATTTGTTTTGCTTCATTATATACTTTAATTAAGATTGTGTTTTGTCTTCTTTTAGTAGTAGCAAAAAGGGGGTTCATTGTTTTGTTATTCCTACATGTTGGGTCAACAAACGGAGTTGTATCTCATGATTATGGATCAAAATCCAGACATTTCAATTGGGAAGAGGAGCTTTGAGCATTGTAAGCCTTGGGATGTTAGGAAACTCAAAGACATGAATGATTATTGTTGCAAAACACACATATAATTCGAGCTGGCCCTGCAAGGTATGAATGACTTAAGATCTGGTCGTGTTGGAGCATTGCTCCATGGGGATTGAGGCCCATGCCTCCCCAATGAATGCGCAGTCTGTAGGCCACCTGGATCCTCACTGTGTGTTGCAAGGGAGGGCATGTTTTTAAGCCGAACATCTCTATGGGAGCTAGTGGTTTGTCCAAAGGGAGACAGTGAGTGGCACATGATTGAATGCATTCATGACACATGAAAGCATTGTAGTTTGAAGCTGAAGAAGAAGACATTCAGTGTACGTCCAAATGAAATGAGGGAAGACAACCATGTTGCTCTAAAATGGAGGAGATTTGAAAATGTCAATTTTGAAGGATCCGATAAAAAGAGATGGCTATTGTCATATAAGAGCACCTAGCCAAGGGAGCTTGTAGGTCATGTGGTTCAATCCATCCCAAAAAATGTGCTTCACAATTTCACAGCCAACTGGCAGGATAAGAAGTTCAAGACGTGCCTTGCCAATTTTCCTCGTGACACTATTATATCTGTCATAGATTTTAAAAAAAATTATTCATTTCAAAGAACAAGATGAGATACAAAGTGCTCACTGGTACAACAAGTAGATAACAATTCTTGTGCATATCACGTACAATCATTTGCTTGATTCTTCCATGCCTAATGCCAATCTGCTTGTTGACTCAAAGGAGTCCAGGTCAGTGCAATGCACGTACCATTTCTACATTTTAGATGACAGGGAACATAACACCTTATTTGTGCAACATGCTTTTCTACTGCATTGGGAATGGCTGAAAAAGGAAAATCCCCATGCAAAAAATATCAAACAACATTGGGTGTGGTCAGATGGTGCTACCTCTCAATTTAAATCAGCCTATGGATTCTACTTCATCTCAAGGTTCAAATCCTTGATCGGACTACACATGATGTGGAATTCTTTGGGTCTAGCCATGGCAATGGTGAACATGATGGATGCGGTGCTGTTATTAAGCAAGCCTCGGGGTGTGCACTACTTAGAAACCCTATGTATCATGTGCGTTCAAGGGGTATTTAAAAAACCATCAACTAACATTTTCCGCCAATAAAAATACCCCTCTTTACTTATGAACTTAGTGATTTTTTTCTAAAGTTGAATTGAAAAACCCCTCCGATTATTGTAAACCTATTAAAATTTTCCAAAAAGGTAAATTTAAGTACCCCTCCTTTTGAATGCATGTGGTACACTAAAGTGTAATGAGGTGAACCCCCTGAGAAGACAGCTCTATTCAAACACCAATTAGAATGCCCTCAAGAAAAACTCAATGATGCCCATGATGCTGTAACATGGCTTACAACCAACCTCTCCACAGGCATGCATTCAACATACAGTAAATAAAGCCTTAAGAATATTGTAGTACACAGAGTGTTCCATGAAGTCAAAGTGGATGAAGTGCAAAGGAGAAGCCTGCACAATTGTAAGAAAAATAAAGTTTACGGTTTGCACACGATATGGGGCTTTTCAAACAACCAACTGATTAAAACAAGAAAACTTTAATTTCTTGTTTCTGTAGCGCATGCATCGTAGAGGATCATGAGGATTTTGAGAACATTGCAACAGTGATGTTCAGATGGAGTGACAAAAAATGGAGAGACAAATGACTAGCCACCACATCTTGGGAAGAGTTTCGATGACCTCATTGACTGTCTGGAAGAGGGGGATAACTTTGCAATTGTTATAGCATCTGGGGAGAATGAGGAAGATGACCCATAATTTCTGTTGCAGTGCACAAAATCTAAGCGCAAGGTTGAGGAAACATTTAAGGATAATTGGGGAACAATGTATGAGCTTTTTGGTACAAAAAAACATCCAAGAGAGGCCACAATTATGAGCTACTACATAAGATTCCACAAACATGTGTGTACTCTCATCTAGTAAGAGCTATTAAGTTCCAGATGCAACCTGTGCCACAACAAAAGAAGGGCAAGAGTGTCTTCAAATTGGATTTAGACATGCATGAGCACATCTTGGGGTGTCTTGTAGTGGTGGAGAAGGACGAATGTGATAGTACTAAGAAAATGTATGTAGTCTCATTGCAAGGAAACAATATGTCCACTTGTCCTACAAAATGGAATTTGTATTTGAGACTATGCTTCTTTTTAGTAATAATAGAAGTGAACCATTGCCCTGGTGGCTGTTAATATCCTAGTGCAACCAACCACTACGCTGGTGATAAATTATCTTGCACTACTACCTTTCTATCTCTACACAACTGCAGTGCTATCCTAAAATTTGTTGCAAAGTGCGATACTAAAGTGCCGTTTAGACTGTTTTATTAACCATAAGATTTCATCCCATGCTTGTTTTTAGTATATCCCAACAACTACACTGGGTTTCCAGAACAAATCCAGACATCCTATAAATCCATTCATCTTGTAATAATAGAAGCAAACCACCACACTGGTGGTGGCTGTTAATATCCTAGTGCAACCAATCACCGCATTGGCAATAACTTATCCTACATTACCATAGTCACACTATCCCTGCACTACTTCCATGCTACCCTAAAATTTGTTGCATAGTGCTATACTAAAACAGTGCCCTTTAGACTTGGTATCGTTAACCGTCAGATTTCAACCATTGGGCTACTTAAACATTTAAGTACTAATGTGGAAGCAGGTTGATACAAAATCAGGTATTATGAGTACCATGAGAAAGTCCACAAGTCCAAGAAATTTCTGCAAGATTTTCTCAAAATACAACGACATTTTGCGGCTCAAGGAAATTCCAGACTCCAAACTATCTTATGTCTCTCTATAGCAAGTATCTCCTAGCTCTATAGGCCACTCTATAGGCCAGTCTGATGCACAATGGGAGACCTTTTCACACACTCAAATTACACACTTCTTGCTTGACTTTTCCAACTTATACACCCATAGTAACTCCTCCTTTCACTAGGGGTCCTGTTCATCCTGGTCTTTGCTCTCTATACATCTTCACGCCTCTATCATGTCTTGCCAAAAGAAACCTACATCATGAGCAGCATTTCCTCCTTGCAACTATTTTCCTCCTTCTCTGGGTCTTGTTTCTAGGATGATTCCATCCAACATCATTTTCAGATAGAACAAAAGCATTCCAAAGTTATTTGGGTGTGCTACATATTCGCTATAGGTGGATTGGCAATAGGTGGATCGGTGTACAGAGTTTGGATCAGTGTATAGAGTTTTGGGGCTAGATTTCATAATGGGCTCTTAGTTGTGTCTGCACTGCACTTAAATAGGGAGAGAGTTCATTGAGCCCGACCTTCTCAATATTCAATCTTATGTTAGTTTGGTAATTGAAATCTTTCAGCTCATTGAGCCCGACCTTCTCATTCTTCAGTCTCATGTTAGTTGTCTAATCGAAATCTTTCATCTCACATTAGTTGTCTAATCGAAATCTTTGGTCACATTAGTTGACTAATTGAAATCTTTCAGTCTCACATTAGTGATCTAATCGAATTCTTTGGTCTCACATTACTTCTCAAATCAAAATCTTTCGTCTCATTATTATCACCCCGCTGGCATGGATCAAAGGACATTATCTAGTCACATAGTTGAGAAAACATTGCCCAAGTAAACTCTGGAGAAGATTAACAATTCAATAGATTACATACAAATTACATAGATTACATCTCTCAAAGACTCCTTTACTTCACATTACATCTCAAGGGCTCCTTATTGAGCTCCCTGATTGCAGGCTCGGCCCTCCTTACTCCTTTTCAGAATGGGGCTGGTTCCTTCCTCCAAGGCCCCGGCCTCTCCCTTCATGCTGCTTCCTCTTTCCTTGATTTAAGCTTCCTGGTTTTCCAAGCTTGGCCCTTCTTGCTCCTTTCCTGAAGGCGGCTGGTTCCTCCCTTCAGGCTCCTTTTCCTCGCAACCAAGCTCGGTCTTGGCCTTCTTCCATTTGAGCTCCTTGTCTTTTGTATCTTTCGCCCAAATGGCAAATTGAGCTGCAACATCTACTTTCTTGTTGTAGATAGGTGTAGAGTAGGCAGGCACATTTGATCTATCCATGACCTGGGAAATGGAAAATGGCATTCTCTACACCTAGATTTTGTATGCACAAACACCCCAAAGAAAAAAACGTGCACAGGGTGGTAGCACGCAAGCCATTAGATACAACAATCATTTATGATGGGGGTATGGAAGACCACCCTGCTGCATGGTGGGATAGGCATCTGATTTAACTATTGCGGCTATCAATACCATAGTCTTTCTCTATACATGACGAAGTTGCTTCTCGATTCCTTTCTCCCTCATCCTAGGGCTGCGGATGTTCTCCTTCATCTCCTCTACTTTTTGCTCACTCTGTGCAATAGCTTCATTTGAATCCCTTTGAACCTGCTTAAATTGCTCAAAAACGTCTTCATGGCACATTTCCAAGACTTCCACTCTAGTTTGGAAATCTCTCAGGAAGACGGACTACTTTTCATAACTGTCAAAAGCCACGGCAAGCTCGTGCACAGCTCTATTGTAATCTTCTTAAAGTCTTATAGCTTACTCTTTGGACTTCCAACAATGTTTCGAAAAAAAAACCCTCACCGTGGCTACTGCAACTTGCTCCACCATGGCTGCTCTGTGCATCCTTCTTGGCCTGGAGAGCTATCTTGTTGTCTTCTTCACCCCCATTGCTCTCTGCCCCATCCTTCCTAGCCTTAAAGGTCTCTCACAGTTCCTACATCACCTTTTTGGTTTCTGCATTCTCCCTTTTCAGCTCCTCGATCATCTGGTCTTTTTCAATGTTCAATGCGTTTTGCATGTTGCAGAGCCATTTGTAAAGACCGTCATTTTCAGCTCTTTGAGATTCAAGATCCTTTTGCATCTTTTCTAGCTCCTTGTCTGCCATGTCCCCATCATTTCTCACTTCTTTGAGCCTATCTCGGAGCTCCTTCATGCACTTCTTTGCTTCTTCTTTTCTATGCCTTTCCATGTCGACCATTTTTGTAGTGGCCTCAGCTTGGTCCTGTGCCTGCAAGGCCCTCGCTTGTGCCTCCTCTACCTTGGCTTCTGCACCTTCCCTGAGACTTTTCTCAAGTTGCGCTACCTTTGCGGCATCGATGGCTTTCTCTTGTACAAAAGTCACCTTATAAGACATCTGCTTATCGTATTGCTCAAAAATCCCTTTGAGGGTGGATGCCATTAGGTGCCTTGTAACTCCAACAGACTCAGATGAAAGTTCGGATTCGCCATCCATGAAATTCTTCATGTTGGTTAACACACTCTTGTAGATCACCCTTGAGAAAGATACATTATGTCCTTTCAGTTGCTGTACTGCTACTTGAAATTGTGAGAACTTGCAGGTTCCTCTCATATGAGGAAATAAGTGAATGGTCTTCTTTAACACATCTTGGAGGTCTGTTGGCAAGCTCGAAATATTTAGGCAAGCATGTGGGCACCATGTATGAATGCCATGTGGATACCTTCATTGAGTTATTCCTTGCCACCTCAGCACCACCTTATCCACCTCACCAAGTCACATGTGTGCCATTTGTGCCATGTAGATACCTCAATTGCAGTATTTGTGCCAACTAGGATGCCAACTAGGCATGTCATGTGCCACCTCAATGCCTCTATGTGGGTGCCACCTCTAGATACCTCGTTCAAGGTATTTGCCACTTCAACATGTGCTTTCCCTGCCAAATAAGTCCCTAAGTTGCCAATGCACTCGGGAATGCCATGTCATTACCTTGATCGAGGTTTTGGGGATGCCACCTAGGAACACCCAAGCCTAAGCACCTTACCACATGTCACCATGCTACTGATTCACAATATCTCGATCGACTCTATTGCTTCCCACTGCCCATCCCCCGGATGTCGCCTCAATTACTTTGTACTTTGGTGTCCCCCTTGTCTCCCATTTTTCTCGGAGTGGCACAAAGGTGGACACCCTTAGCTTGCAAGCACCCTAAAGTCCCATGTGCAAGTTAGTCACGTTTTAAGGTTTTCTTTGACCTGATAAGAAATAATATTTTTTAAGAATCATTTCGGGATTTTTGGAATTAAATACTATTTAGAAGTTTTTTTAAAATAAAAACTATCCCATATCTAAAATGTATATTTGTTTTCATTATTACAAACTTTTACGTGCAACCTTATTTCATTCCATTACCCATTGCATCTCAATTCCGATTATATAAAAACTTATGCATTTTCTCATGAACATCCAATTCCATGTTTTCTCTTGGAACAATTTAATAAAATCATTCAATAAATATATATCCTATCCATATCCTTCTTTAGGCATTTTTAGCTTCTATGGTGGGACTTCAAGTTCCCTCATGGGATTTCAAGTTTGCTCATGGGATTTCATCTTTTTTGTGTCATCTCTTGCATGGTAGTTGGAACTCCCTTATGGAAATAAACCAATAGCCCTTGATGGTTTGAATCAATATCCTAGATTACCACTTAAAGTATTAAACATGACATTTGAATGTCATCAAGTGGGAAGCTAAGCCTAGCAAGAGAGATATATGTGAAAACGGAGTGTGGTATGGAGTTGCATGCAGGCTAGCATGCATGCGATAAAGCTAGAAATCAAAAAGTTGTCCAATGGAGGTGTATACTTGTTTTTAATTGGTCGTGTGCTGACTATGAGAGAGCTACAAGTATCCCTAGCATATCAATGTGAGATTCAAGTAGAGAGATATGCCATTCGGTTCATCGGGAAAGGTTATTATCTTTCACGTGAATATTTGAAGTCTTGAATTCCCCATATGTGACATCTTAAAATGAATATCCCATATGAATATTTGAAATCTTAAACATGACATTTGAATCAATATCTCACTTGAGTATTTGAACCCTTAAATATGACATTTGAATCAATTTATCCCATGTGAATATTTGAAGCCTTTAACCAATAGCCCATGTGCGTATCTGAAGTCTTTAACCAATAGCCCTTGATGGATTAAACCAGTACCTTGCACGAGTATTTCAAATCTTGTTGAACATGACATTTGAAGAAATACATATGAGTTTGGTACTCTCATATAGGAGTGTATCAATATACCATACAAAATCTTTGAAGTCCTGAACATCAATTTAAAATTCCACATACAAGTTTAGAAGTCCAATTTGGGAGTAAATCAATATGATCCCACATGGAATATTTGAAGTTCCAAATGTGATATTTAAATATATTTGGAATCTTGTTGAACATGACATTTGAAGTCCCATATATGAGTGTGGTACTCCCATATAAGATCGGTAATTTATGATTTGATTTGGTCATTAATCCTTACAAGTGGAATACTTATGAGATCCACCTAAACTGGAGGTAACCAAACTTCTGTGGTCCCAAAACTAGGAGTGTTTTAATCCAATAAAATAAAAAATAATACCTATGATGTTTTGATTCACAAAACATAAAATTAACTTTTCCAAAGGAAAAGCAATGGACCTGTATGGAAGTAGGGGTTTCAATGGTAGCCCTTGAACACATGGTGTATGCAGGTATTTCTACTGCACTCTAGAAGGAAAAAACAAAAGGTTTATGTTTTAATAAAGGGAAAGGAATGCGAGGCCTCTACATGAGAACCTGTTCAAACATTATTCCTTGAATGCAAAATTTTCATCGAATTTGCACTAGAATCACAAACAAATCTAACATAGGGTTAAGAGATATAGGCAATATCTAAACCTAACAAGAAAACTTGGGCAGGGAGATTGAAGCATTGACAATGGTCGTATTCAGGATAACGAAGTGCAAAATTCACATGAGGAAGGGGGGGGTGGAATGGTCCACGAAGTTGGATCAATAGAGGTGACAACAAGAACAATTTGAAAAGCCATGGTAGGTGGTGGGAGGAAAAAGATATGGAGGAAAAGTCCACAAAAGCTAGGGCTTGAATGGGTAGTTGAAAATATGATGTGGGTTTGAGAGAAGTCAGTAGCACAGAGTGGGGAAAAAAGAGAGGATGGTAGAGGTTTTTAGAGGAAAAAAGAGAATACGTTCGAGGGGGGGAACGTATTCTAGATGGTCAAGATAATCCTTTTTCTCTCTAGATCACCATAGCTAACTAAGAGCTAGATTTATAGATTGACACAATATGTAGAGTTTGAATGTTTTATGCTCCTTTGTTGATGCCAAATACTCAAAGGTTTGTGCAAGAAAGAGCATCCACACTTGTAGAATCTTGCAATTGCACAGATTGGGGTTTGATCAAAACCTATGGCTATGGTACTTTCTAGGAGTTAAAAATAATAAGCAACTAGATGTGAATTCATGTAAAAATAATAAGAAACTAGATGTGAATCCAACTAGAGGTGAATCCGTAGCTGATTATGATGTTGATTCTAAGAGAGAGAGAGAGAGAGAGAGAGAGAGAGAGAGAGAGAGAGAGAGAGATCATAGGCCCAATTAATTAATAATATAATTATTTTTGAAATGAAATTATTGAATGTTTGCAGCTTAGAGTATCTCTTAAAGGATTGGCTCATATGGTAATTGTTGTTTGATGAATTCAAGGTTATCCAAAACGTGTGCATGCATAGCATATTGATTGGAAGAATGCAATGACATACACATAAGTCATGGATTCTTGACAACGTTTTCAATAATAAATAAAAACTAATTTTGTATCTTGGAGTATTTTTTTAGATTATTGTTGACATTGTCCATGTCTTTTACTACGTGCACTTTCTAATGAATCCATATTGAGCATATATCCTAGAGGGAATGCACTAGAGAGTTGGCTTAGAGTTGCCCCCATGCGATGATGCCTGCAACTCCTTTGACCATTTTGAATAGATACAGGGTCTGTATGATAGCCTGCCACATGAGTTTTGGAGCTCACCAACTAGACCCTATCTTGCAATCTAGAGGGTGCTCAAGGGCACCCCTTCGCACCTAGAAACTCTGAAAACTCGAGAGTTCTGCTCCATTTTTGTGGCATGCATAAATGCATCACCGCAGTTGCAAAGGTCATATGTGCGCTCGCCAATTATGCAGTTGTTCTCATGCATTTAGTTTTGCTGTAAGGCAATTTCTCCATATTTGCCCAAAAACCTCCAAAAGGTTCATCTAGCTAACTCCACCCAATTTTGCAATGTTAAGGGGATCTTCTATTCTCACATTGAAAACGAATGAAACCACCCAAAAAGTCTCAAAATAAAAATCGGCACCTTTGACAAAGAATGCCAAAAAAGAGAGAATTCAATGTGTATGGGTAGGCCTACATGTGGTTAGAAGAGATAGTTTTGGGAAGGGAAGGCGGTTTTTGAAGAGTGGTTTTGGGCAGAGGAGCGGTTTTTGAAAAGGATGGGCAACTTTTTAAAAAATGCCTTATAACTCAATCTTTTGCCACCCAGGAATCTCTTTCTTCCATGGAATGGCCATGTGGGAGTGACTTTCTGCATGGAATAGCCATCGAGGGCATAGTTTTCGCCATAGAATAGTACTTTGTTGGGCGTAAATTCTATGTTTTCCCTCCTCTGTCTTCTTCTTCTTCTCCATCGTCTCTCTCACCTCTGCTTCGCTCCGCATAGCTGCTGCTTCAAGCTTGCTCGCCATAGCTTCTTCTTGCTCGCTTCTCCATACACTACAAGGCATAGGCCATTTTCCGACGGAAATACCGACGCTTTTTACATTAAAATTTTTTTTTTTCACGGGCGCAAAGGTCGCTATAAAAGTCGTTAAAATCGTCGGAAAAGGAGCGTCGCTATAAACCGTCGCTATTAGCGACGCTGTTAATCGTCGCTATATAGCGACGATGCAATCGTCGCTATATAGCGACTCTGTTAATCGTCGCTATATAGTGACACTGATAAACGTCGCTATATAGCGACGATTAACAGAAGTAAAAAAAAAGGGTTAGTGGGGCTAAACAGGGCTTCCTTTTGGCCCTGTTTAGCCCCACTAATCCTTTTTTTTTTTTTGTAATTACAAAAGAAAGTTTTTTATAACAAAATTTCCCTTGCTTGCAGGGTGATACAAAATTGTTCTTGTGAACGATGAGGAAGAAATGCATATACATATACAACTGTGTTTGTAACAAAATTACCCTGTGAAAGGGCGATACAAAATTGCTCTAACGAGCGGATATACAAAATGCTACTACCACTACTAATCCGAATCGTCTTGTTGGCCTGTTCCTTGGTCCTCGGCACCTACGTCTTCTCCCTCATCCCCGACACCTGCGTCTTCTCCCTCGTCCTCGGCACCTGCGTCCGATCCTTGCCCCTGTTGATCGCTCGTCTCTGATGATGGGATGCTTGAGCTTTGACCCTAAGAGTGAACCATATAAATCGAAAATTAGATTGGAACTTAAATTAAAAAGTGAGATTACAAGTAGGAGTAAACTTATACCGTGCGAGCAGCCACCTCAGCCCAATCGACTGTCGCTCCCATTGCCTCTTGCTCAATGAACCACGGCTTTGTTCCTATCCGAAATGCGCGCCGCGTCTCTGCATCCGTAGGAAGACGACCCATCGCAGCTTGCTGTGGATCCAATTTACGAGAGTTAGAGTTAGCTAAATTGCATGTAATATGTAAGTAAAACAAATAGAACAATACATTAAATGGGAAGAAGTAGACTTACCACGGTTGCCTCGAACGCATACCGTCCGCCTGCACCAAAGTACGAAGTACCTACGACGTCCAGCCGTCTCTTCGCAGCCCTCCTCTGACCCTCGAACATTTCGGGATGGTCCCTATGTTGCTTCTTGAAGTACTTCCAATCAGCTTTGTCTGCCCAGCTGGGTTTAGCCAACCCCTTTGTAATGGAAGTACGCATGGTTGATCTGCGATGCTTTAGGACCAAACCCATGCGCTCGAGCATATAATTGTTATTAAACTCCACATTTGGCGGATTAGGATATCTTTGTTTTAACTCATCGATCACCGCCTGCTTCTTTTGGGCATCTTGATACCGCCAATCGATATTTATGCCGCTCTTGAGGTGATGACTCATCAACCGCCTCATGGCGGCCATCACTGCTTTGCCCTTTTTGTCTTCTATTATCTCTCCGGTAGATGTGATTTGATAGGAGAGATCTCCTGATGAGTAAGGGGGACTGACAGTAGCAGAGTCTGAAGGAGTGGAAGCTGCGCGACCGCTTCCGGATCGAGGAGTAGCTATGGGAGTAGGAGAGGGAAAGGGATCTGATTGATACTGTGTCTCCGGACCAAGTGGAGACCTAAAGGAGTGTGAGTGTGCAAACTCGTCTACATCTCCTGAGTCAGCACAACATGAGCCGCCCATCCTACTCTTCCTTCCCTTGCAGGAGGCATGCGCAGGTGATGATCCTGCGGTCGAAGGGGTGCGAGGGGATGGCTGGGCAGTACGTCCACCCGTCGGTGTAGGGGAAGGAATTGCGGAGGTCCTCTGAGAGAGCAGAGAGAAGAATCTCGCTGCCTCCTCATCGCTCATCTGCGCTACAAACCATCGGGAGTCCCGAGAAAGCCATGCGCGGCTAGCAAAGGAGTCCCCTGAGGGGTAGTCGCAGTGCTACGTGGAAGAGGGGTTGGACCAGGGGTAGTCACAGTGCTAGGACCGAGAGGAGTCGGACCAGGGGTAGTCCTCGGGGTAGTCGCCTGAGAGGAATCAAAGTCCTCTGGAGCATATAGATCGTGAGCTCTCCTCCTGCGAGGCTATCCATACTCGTCCAATGAGCGACGTGATCCCATGTCTAACATAGACACAAACACGAAAACAGAAAACAAAAAACAAACATGAGCATTCTCATAGGCATAGGCATAGGCAAGAAGAAAGAAGAGGGAAAGGAAAGAAGAGGGAAAGGAAAGAGGGAAAGAAGAGGGAAAGATAAGAGGGAAAGAAGATGTAAAGGAAAGAAAAGAATGAGAATGAGGAAATAGAGAATGAGAGAAGGGGGAAATAGAGAAGGGGAAAGAGATGAGGGAAAATAGAGAAGGAGAGAAGGGGGAAATGAGAGAAGGGGGAAATAGAGTGGGAAATAGAGAATGAGCTTATGCAGAAATAGAGAATGAGCTTATGCTTCTCTCATTCTCTATTTCCGCATAAGCTCACGCATAAGCATGAGCTTATGCGGAAACTTAAGCATAAGCTCATGCACATGCATGAGCATAAGCATGAGCTTATGCTTAAGCATAGGCATCGGAAATAGAGAAGGAGCTTATGCATAAAATAGAGAATGAGTTTCCGCATGCTTATGCTCATGCGGAAAAAGAGAAGGAGCTTATGCAGAAAAAGAGAAGGAGAGAAGCATAAGCTTCTCTCATTCTCTATTTCCGCATAAGCTCCTTCTCTTTTTCCGCATGAGCTTATGCTTATGCTCATGGGTGAGCATGAGCTTATGCTCATGTTTCCGCATATGCTCACGCAAAAGAGAAAGAGAAGGAGCTCATGCGGAAAAAGAGAAGGAGCTTATGCTCATGCGGAAATAGAGAAGGAGCTTATGCGGGAAAAGAGAAGGAGCTTATGCGGAAACTTGCGCATAAGCTCATGCTCATGCATGAGCATAAGCTCATGCTTATGCTCATGCGGAAATAGAGAAGGAGCTTATGCGGAAAGAGAGAAGGAGCTTATGCGGAAAAAGAGAATGAGAGAAGCATAAGCTTCTCTCATTCTCTATTTCCGCATAAGCTTATGCGGAAACTTACGCATAAGCTCATGCTCATGCATGAGCATAAGCATGAGTTTATGCTCATGCTTATGCTTAAGCATAAGCATAAGCATAAGCATAAGCTCATGCTTATGCTCATGCGGAAATAGAGAAGGAGCTTATGCTCATGCGGAAAAAGAGCTTATGCGAATGAGAGAAGGGGGAAATAGAGAAGGGGGAATGAGAAAAGCATAAGCATAAGAGAATAAGAGGGAAAGGAAATAGAGAATAAGAGGGAAAGGAAAGAGAGAAGGGAAAAGAGAGAGGGGGAAAGAGAGAAGGGGGAAAGAGAGAATAAGAGAAGAGGGAAAAAAGAGAAGGGGGAAGAGAGGGTTCCTATGAGAAAAAGAGAAGGGGGAAGAGAGGGTTCCTATGCCCATCACTGTAGCTAGCGCTTAAGGCGCTAGCTGCAGGCCAATGCAAATAACAAAAATATTAAATGGAAAGAAGAGGAAGCACTTACCTGTAAAAGTATGTCCCGCTCGGTGTAGTGGACTGGCCCCACAAAAGAGAGAGTATGTCCCGCTCGGTGTAGTGGACTGGCCCTACAAAAGAGAGAAAACAACCCATTTTTTCAAATAAGATGTTAGTGGAAAGAGGAGATCATAAAAGCAACTTCTTGAAAGGAGACAAGGAAAGAGAAGATTGAGGAGACAAGGAAAGGAGGAGATTGAGGAGACAAGGAGAAAGAGAAGGAAGAGAAATACAGGAAGAAGAGGTGAGTTTCTTTCTTTCTTTCTTGAAATTTCGTTTTTTGTTTCAATCCTTTCTAATCAAGCATGAAAACTAGTTTAAAACTTTAGCAATACAAGTAGAAACACTCACAAAACCAAAGCTAACAAACAAACAACCTACATTGTTGAAACAAACTCACCTCTTGAAGAACTTTCTTTCTAGAAACCAAAGAGGGAAAAAGGAGAGAGAGGGAGTACAAGAGGTAGGAGAAGGGTGAGGAGTGGGAAATAGAGTAGGAGGTTGCTTGGAATAGATGGGAGGTCAGTGAAAATAGGTGGGAGGAGATTTTGGGTTGCTTACTTGAGAGATTAGGAATGGTTTGAGCAAAACGCCGCGCGTTTCGGCGTTTCGGAGCATCGCTATATAGCGACGCTTACTGTTTATTTTTTTTTGTGGTCTCTTGTGAAGCTCAAACATGCTATGCCTATAATTGTCAATATCTCCTCTTACTATATAGCCTTACTATATAGGATTTTTTGTTTCAATCCTTACTATATAGCGACGTCATTCTTTTTATATAGCCTCAAGAGAAGCTCAAATTAAACACGCTATGCTCATAATTGTCAATATCTCCTCTTCATGCTTATGTTTTGGTTTTATAAGTGTAGAGGGAAGGGATGAGTGGAAGCTCATCCGATGATGTGCCAACGCTCGGGAGCATGAAGTGGCTTACGGAGAGGTTATATTGTCATTGCACTCATTGCAAGCGAGAAGTACGACATCAACGTCGTATTATCATGTGCCACTTGCGGATGTATGGGGAGGAGCCGGAACCAGTACCCCCCGTTGGTGTTGCACATGTTGATGGATCATCGGTAAGTCAAAGCTATTTAAGTTCGCAATCTTATTGTATACCCGGAATTAGAAGATCTTCTATTTACACGAATGAGCTTATGACAGGATGACGAGGGTGACGAGGGTACACATATACCTTCTCACTTTCAACAAGACTATAGTCTCCCGGATGACGACGAGGGTATGGTCGACATGATGGATTCCATTTTTAGGGGCACTACATCCCACGTACACGTGATGTCAGAGTCTGAGGTGAAAATGTGAGAGTTGCAATCAACACAATTGTATGAGGGTGCCAGGATGTCTAAACTACGTGCTTGTCTCTCAATCTTGAATCTACAAGTACAGTATGGGTGGTCGGATACAAGTGTCTCGGCCTTAATGAGGTTAGCCCTTGCATTAATTTGATTGACTCATTATTTGGATATTGTTTGTTTTGAGAATCATCATTTGGATAGTGTCTTTGTCATAGGTTGCTCCAAAAGATGTTGCCTGCACCAAATACCATGCCCGCATCAAGAGATGAAGCGAAAAAGATGCTAACAATGGTGGGTATGGATTATGATACCATCCATGCTTGCCGTAATGATTGTATTCTCTTTCGTCGTGAGCATGGAAATTTGGCTAGTTGTCCAAAGTGTGGGGAACAACGATATAGAGATGACTTGCAGGGTGAGAGGATACCGGTAAAGGTCTTAAGACACTTTCCCATCATTGCAAGAATACAACACATGTTTCGATGCAAATCCATAGCGGAGTTGATGACATGGCATGCATCTCATCGGTCCACTGATCACACATTGAGGATTCCCGCAGATTGTGCAGCTTGGAAGCACATAGATAATCAGTGGCCGGACTTTGCGAGAGAGCCACGCAACTTACATCTTGGGCTAGCCATGGACGGCGTGAATCCTTTCGGGTTACGCTCGACATCTTGGTCGACATGGCCCATAGTCGTGGTGAATTACAATATCCCACCATGGCTAACAATAAAAAAGGGACACCTCATGCTTGCACTACTTGTGCCAGGAAAGTACAAGGCAAAAAACATGGACGTGTACATGGCACCTTTGATAGAGGAGTTACAGATATTATGGAGAGGAGTGCAGGTCTTTGATATTTCCAGAGCTCCTAGGCATACCAATGATATTTTGGTCAGGGGTATCTTGATGTGGACCATGCATGACTACCCAGGATATGGAGAGTGCGCAGGTACGTGGTTATGTCTTTACATGTACAATGAGGGATTATGCTTTTTTTACTCTCTTTTGCACGCATGTCTTGTACTAACATATTCATGCACGCGTGCAGGACTTGTTACAAGTGGGTACCATGCTTGTCCTGTTTGTGGACCCGCTCTGAAATCGCTTGCACGCTACTCCAAACACATGAGGAAAAATGTTTATGAAGGTCATGCTCGATACCTTCCGCTCGACCATCTCGCACGTGGAGGTCAGCTTGATCCACCACCATCATATTTGAAAGCAAGTGATTGGATTCAAGCTTGGAGGGAGAATGGAGAGGAACCTCCTCCTGGTATGAAGAGGCTATCGATCTTTCACGAGCTTCCTTATTGGGGTCAGTTACAAATCAATCATCTCTTGGATCCCATGCATATCTTTAAGAATGTGGGGGCTACCATTTGGGTGCACTTGGTTGGTTCCAAGGACTCGAGAGGAGTGCGAGAAGACTTGCGTGCTATGAATAGGATGTCTCGTTTGTGGCCCCAAGTGCATGCTTCAGGAAAAGTTGTCCTCCCGAAAGCAACGTGGATCCTCTCTACGAGGGAGGAGGCAGCGATCAAGGCAGACATTGCCTCTTTTCAAACACCGACAGGGTACATGCGTTGCTTGAAAGGAGCATTTTCAAAGGACAATAAGCTTAGTGGCCTCAAGTCCCATGATTGGCACAAGGTCTTACAGGTATTCTAAGTAGAATTAGTGTACCGATAATAGTGATGCATTAGCATAATTATTATTATGTTATATTGTTGACATGATTTCATTGTTGCTTTGATAGTTCATCCTTCCAATTACAATAAAAAGGTTCTTACAAGAAGATGTTAGAAATGCTATATTCAAGATCTGTGGTATTGTGAGGTATGCTTACTATTAATTCGCATTATGTATTTTCTTCATGGACATGTGAAATAGGTGGATATCTCAAATATCTTACATATGCATGGACATGTGAAATAGGTGGATATCTCAAAAAGAGATCTCTATATCGAGCATCGAGAAGGCTAGGGTGGAATCCATCGAAGCCGTATGCTTGCTTGAGAAGCACTTTCCCTCAAGCATTATGACAACTCAAGTCCACTTGCTTGTGCACATAGTTGATGAGGTGGCTATAGTAGGTACCGTTCATAATCGATGGATGTTTTTTCTCGAGCGGTTTATGAAAACTTTAAAGGGGTTTGTAAGACAAAGAGCAAGACTAGAAGCAAGCATGGCAGAGGGATGGCTTGTGCAAGAGTCATTAGTATATATCACAGAGTTTCTTGCATCCACGGATCCTGATATGCCGCAAGCTTGGCACAACAAGGATGATGATCGCATCATTGGCGAGGTCCCCCAAGGAAAAGGGAATGAAAGAAAGATGAGCGAAGAGCAAATGGAGAAATTCAATAAGTTTTGTATCCTCAATAGCCTGAGATGCAGAAGTGGATTGAGAGATATGAAGTGGCCAAAGCAGAAAGAATAAATGCAAGGACGAGATTCAGAGTAATGTACAGGCGATCACAACCATATCCACAAGATCTGGCTCTTCTCCCTACTCACATGTCACTTGATTGGCTACAACTAGCTATACGTAAAGCCGAACGTGATGGAGAGACAATATCGAGCGCGAGCGGGAGTTATCATCTGGATGTATGGTGCATGTAAGTTTCTTATCTCTTGATGTAATTAAGTAATTATTTGTGGCAATATATGCTATAAAATAGGTGCATCTTCATTGTTTTAATGATGTTCTTTTACAGTACAAAAAGTACAGTGCATTATGGTCATATGGACGACATTTTCGCGTGGAACGCATCGATTCAAAGAGAGTCATGTATGATTGTGGAGTCATGGCTAACTTCACACAAGATAGCCGAGCAAGTGCTTCGGATACCAATCTTCTCTCCTCACAGTTGGATTATTGTGGAACCATACGCGACATCTATGAAATTGATTTCAGACGATTTACTATTTTCATTCTTGATGTAAAATGGTTTAGAACTACTTACAACGGTCCCCATGCGACTGTGAGAAAAGATAGTAGCGGTCTCTTTGCAATAGACTCCACCAAACATTGGACCGATGAAAGTGATACTTTTGTTCTTCCCGAGCACTGTGAGCAGGTGCATACTAATGATTTAATTAGTCGAAGCTTTCGTTTTTTAAGTCCATTGATATATATATAATTGACGACATTTGGCACGTGATTTTTCATCTTCAATATAGGTGGTTTTTCATCCGGATCGTTCTGATCCAAGATGGTGGTACGTGATCCAAGTTGCACCACGAAGTAAGCAGATTTTTGAAGATCGAGATGTGGATATGGAGATGCCACTACCAAAATGCCAGATCCAATTGATGAATCTAGCGAAGAAGATGTAGATCACCATATGAGGCAAGAGGAAGATGTGCATAATGACATCGCACGGGAGGAGGATGGAGATCACGATATTGATGAGGAAGACAACAATCATCAAGATCAATCACCACACTTAAGCTTAATTGAAGAAGATGATCAAATACTTTTAGGTGAACGTACGATACTAGAGTACAATGATGATATAGGAGATCAAGTCGGTATAGAGTTGGAGATAGACTTGCTTGGCGCCTTAGACTTGGCTCAAGATGAAACAGTTGATGTAAATGCTCTTATTTAATTTGATTTTTCTCATCTCAAACTTGGACATGAATATATGAGCTTCAAAGGCTTGATGTACATGCTCTCATTTTTTAATTCTCTATGAGCTCAAACATGTATGAAAATTTAAAAAATTTTGTCATTGGAAGAAAATAATTTTTAATGCTAAAAAAAAAAAAAAAACCTCTCTGTAAAATGTCGCTATAATATATTGTCTCAGTGTCGCTATATAGCGACCTTTAAAAGTCGCTATATAGCAACTTTTACTAACGTCGCTATATAGCGACGTTTAGCAAAAGTCACTATATAGCGACGATTTACGACAGCCGATTTTTATACCGACGATTAACGCTAAGCGGGCGCTAACATCGGTACGTAAACGTCGCAATAGGATGTGTGTGTAGTAGTGATAGCTTCCGGTCCATCTTCCTCACCTTCTCTTGCTTCATTTTATATTTCAGCAAATTTCACCATCATGCCTTGGTGCCATTGATTTGGTGCCCTGTCCTCCTCTCGCCACCACAGCTTTGCTCCACCATCTCCTCCACATGGGAATGCCCTCAAAAGGTTTCGGCTACCCTCCCCCATTTTCAAAGCTCCACCATCTCCTCCACATGGGAATGCCCTCAAAAGGATTCAGCTACCCTCGCCCATTTTTCGACACCGTTGAAGTAGATCAGAGTCCCCCTATTTTTTCAACAGGCTATGTAGATATATATGACTCACATTTTCTATGACATCCCGTGGCCTTGTGACACAATTGTCACAATTCATGAAAGGCGTGAAGGGAAAGGTGACAATAATAGAAATGAGTAGGGGACCCGTGCATTGTTGCAACAAAACATGATACATGATACATGCATTACTGGTGCAAATGTAAATGACACAGGTATATAATCAAATACCATTGATTTTAAACACTTCAACTTAATAAACATGATTATTTGCATGATACTAATCTAAGAAAACAAAGATGGGTATAATATCGCATGGCGACATTCGATAGTCTACCGACCGCACCTTTTTCCTTTCGATTTTTCCTATGAATGGCAATGCGGGATTCTTTGCATTCTACAAGGCACCTATACAACTTTGACCTTGATGTGTCTTTCAAGGGCTTTGACTACTTTACCATTTCCCATTGTACAACTATATGACCCATCACTCTAGGTAGGAAATTTAGTACATCCTCTTTCTCCTCTGTCTGCTCCACCTCTCCGCACCTCATCTAGATACAATCAAATTGAGCAAGTATGCACTAATGCATTTCATCCAGCTTAGACTTGGTATGCGAAATATTTCTTATTTTCTCCTCACTCAATGATATAATATGTCGAACGCACACCCTATGGACAAGGTGTTGCAACTTGATTCTCCAAGTGTGTCTCTCTCTCCTTGAAGGGGTGGCTGCCATGTGGAAGGTAGAGGTATGGATCTAATTCACACAACAATCATTATGTAAGCACTCGTGTGGTTCTACTACCATGATGAGTCACGACGTGTACTTACAGAAACCAATGCAATTAAGTAATTGAGACATCTAGGCCCTATCGTAATGCATTACGTTAACACTCAACAGTCATTACAAAAACAAATCCAAAAAATTTAAGAAATAAAATTGAGATCTACGCACATGCTAACATGGATTTCTAATTGATTATTATAACATGGACCTACAAGCAATAGCACGCCTCATACAAATTACTCCACTTGTGAAACTCTATCAGGCTGTCGAAGGAGGATAGGCTATAAAAGATGAAATAGGAAAACATGTAACCGCAATCACAATGTAATGAACCAAGATGATCTAGATCAACATTGTGTGATCACACATCTTGAGCTCATTGGGAAGGTTATTGTCGAGATGAATCCAATCAGCCAAAGTGAGCTATCATCCGAACAATAACCAGCGCTATTGACAACTATGTACAATATATATGAATATATGATGCTAGACCAAAGTGAGGTGAATCCAATAGGCCGGAGCAGGCCATCACCCGGCCTTGATCATGATATTGCCTAATAGAATGTCACTCAAGGCTAGATTAATCCAACGAACCAAAGCAAGTCATTGTCTGACCCCAAGTGATAAGCATCACACATATTCCTCTCTCTCTATTCCTCTCTCAATTGGGACAAGGTGAATCCAACCGGCCGAAGCAAGCCATCACCCGACCTTAATTTTTATACTACTAGAATATCACTCGAGGTGAGATGAATCCAACTGGCTGAAGCAAGTCATCATTTGGCCCCAAAGTGAAACACATCATGCAAGCACACACACACACAGAAGCAAGCAAGCACAAACATATGACATATTTCTCTTTCTTTTCTCTGAGTTGAGGTAAGGTGAATCCAGCCGGTTGAGGCGAGCCATCACTTGACCCTAACTGAGAACAATAGAGAACTCGACTCGACATACCAGCCGGTATGTCTACACACATACCGGTCGATTTTCGCGGCCAATGCATGCATGCCATGTGTAAACCGATCAGTATTTTAGTACACCGACCAATATTTTTGCGAATATACTGACTGGTGTTTTGTTTCACCGATCGGTTTAATATATACCAGTTGGTGTAGTGATTCACCGATCGGTATTTTTTCACTGATCGGTATATAGCGGGTCAACCAGTGCACGTTGACTGATTATTAAAAATGTGTTTTTTGCATTTTGAACATCCACATGCATTTTTAATTCGAAAAACACATTCTTTTCTTTTAAAAAACGTACTAAAAAAATCCTAGAGTGTAGAGAGAATACTTGATTTGAAATGGTTATGGGCTTGCTATGTTAGCCATTTTCATCTCGCTCAAAGTCTAGTTGGTTGTGGAGCTCTCAATTGTTGACTTATAGCAACTCGCAAAATTATGATGCACTTGTGTGGATAAATCGTAGTATACATAGGTTTATGATGCTTCTTTTTCATGTGTTATCATGTGAGAAAATCTAGATATGAGCTTGTTGATATATTACAATTTGTACCCCATGAAACCACACTTATGTGGAAAAGATGTCTCAAGGTTTACAAAGTATGCTAGCTTAGAGTCTAGCAAAAAGAGTGCTTGTATGTGGTTCTACAAGTAATGCTTATATCTATTTCACTAGTGTGTGAAATACCGACATTTGTCCACATAGCATAATGTTGGAAATGATGATGTTGCTAATAGATGCTTACTTGGGAGAGAGAGGGATGTGGGAAAAGGTTGCATGCCATCCCATGCTAGGTAGAATACCTTGCTCATAATCATCAAATCATGTCGGGAGGGGGCAAGACAATTGGGTTATTTCTCTCTCTTGAGGGCTAGCAAGCTTACATATGTTCCAAGTTACATGTGCCAAATAGCCACATTAATTTTTGGATGTGGAACTACGAATGAAGCTAAATATTGTTATTTGTTCTAAATTTCATGGTAGCAATGTCTTGAAATGTAAACATGGAAATGTTCGTAAATTCTTGAGGGCTAGCAAGCTTACATATGTTCTAAGTTACATGTGCCAAATAGCCACATCAATTTTTGGATGTGGAACTACAAATGAAGCTAAATATTGTTATTTGTTCTAAATTTCATGGTAGCAATGTCTTGAAATGTAAACATGGAAATGTTCGTAAATGAACATATCACTTATAGATAAAATTTGCTTATGTTTCTCTTATAGCCTTGACAGCAACCAGGGATCTTGTGAAATAAATATCTATATATTTTCTGTTTAAACATGCTGGTTCATGACATTCACATAACTACTGTTTGACTAGAATGAGCTCGGTGATATATTGCACGATGTTCCAACCACCGATATAGTCTAGGACAATCACATAAGTCCAAGCTAGCCTAGTTATTGGTATATCACTACAAGACACGAGCGGCGAAGGTGTCGGTGTAGACATCAAAATAGTAGCCAATATGGTAGTCGATATGTATGCTGGTATAGGGGTCCATATATATCAACCCCTATACAGACATACATATCGACTACCACATGACTGCTACCAACCCTTGGACCGCTTTTACTGATGCCTTCACCAACTTCTGGGTACAATTTTCCATATTGACGTTTTTATAGAATGTCATTTCCAAGGTTCCCAAAATAATTTTAGACCACAAGTTTCGTTATTTGAAAGATAAAAAATATAAGAGTAGGTACACCAAAATTGAGATCAAAACACTTATATTGATAGTGAACTTATTGTACAAATTGATGTATAAAATGTTACTATAAAAATGCAAGGGCCAAATCACACATAAGAAGTCTTGTCAATGTCAAAACTACGAATCAGTAGCATTTATATTGACGGCTTCATTTTGAGCCAAGTCTTATGCGCCAAATATGTCTATCTCAAGGTTTACATACAATTGATCACCTACATCATCATCCCCTATTGCATGTCTACCTAAGACTTGATCCTCTAGTTCACCGATTGCTTTAGTTCTCCCTCTTCTTCCCCAAATTCATGATCTGCACCTTCCTACATTTCACTGTCATTATTGTCACCTTTTATGTGGCCCATATCATCATCTTCATCATCTTCCCTAGACCCATTGGCATCATTATTTGGATCTTCTACTGGCATCTCTGTATCCACATTCCTATCTTCAAAAAGTTGTTCACTTCAAGGAGAAACTTGGACCATGTACCACCATCTTGGATCCAAACGATCCAGATGAGAGACCACATACGTGAAGATACAAATTAGGTGCTAGTAATTATATTCATTTATGCTAAAGTATAAAAAATATATATTTATGATCATCTACCACCATTTGTTTTAAAATGAAGATATTAGCTTTTAATCAATTCATTAGTTTGTACCTATTCACAATGATCTAGAAGAATAAAATTATCTTTTCATTGGTCTAGGGTCTAGTGGAGTAAACAGCAAAGAAACCACAACTATCTCTCCTGATTGTAGCATTGGGACCATTGTAGATAGTTATTAACCATTTGACATCAAGAATGAAAATACTAAATTATCTAAAATCAACTTCATAGATGTCACATATACCTAATTGCGTCTTCCACAAATGTTTCTCCAAAAGCTAGCATGGATCCTTTCCAAGGTACAGAAGGAAAGGGTCAAGGTGGATATTTCATCTTTTGAATTTTCAGACATCCATGGGACACATGCATTGCTTGAGGGGATCATTTGCAACAAGGGACAATAAGCTTAGTGGCCTCAAGTCCCATGATTGGCACAAGTTCTTATAGGTATTATACATGTTAGCTTGAAAGAAGAGTATATAGAACTAAGATTTTGATGCTTTGGTGTAATTAACTTATAAGATTGTGACATATTGTTGGCCCTCCTTTGTTGCTTGGGTAGTTGATCCTCCCAATTATAGTGAGAGGATGCTTATTAGAAGATGTTAGAACTTCTATCTACAAGAGCAGTGGCATTGTTAGGTATGCTTACTATCATATCACCTTAGTTATATTTCATACAATTTTAAATGATGGATATAAAATATTGAATCTTACAAGTGCATGTCGAATAGGTCCATCTCACAAAAAGAGATCTCTGTATCGAGCATTGAGAGGACTAAAGCGAACTCCATCGAAGCTCTATTCTTGCGTGATAAGCACTTTCCCTCAAGAATTATGACAACTTAGTTTCACTTTCTTGTACACGTAGTTCATGAGGTCACCATTACAGGCACCGTTCATAGTTTTTGGATGTTTTTCCTTGAATAGTTTATGAAAACCTTGAAGGGATCTATAAGGCAAAGATCTAGACCCAAATCAAGCATGGTGGAGGGATGGCTTGTGTAAGAGTCATTAGTATACATCATAGAGTTTCTTGCATCCATGGATCCTAATATGTTACATGCTTGGAACATCAAGGATGATGACTGTGTCATTGCATAGATTCCCAAAGGTAAAGGGGTTGTAAGAAAGATGAGCAAAGAGAGGGAGAAATTCAATAAGTTTTGTGTCCTGAATAGTCCCAAGATGCAAAAATGGGTGGACAAATATGAAGAGGCCAAAGCAAAAATAATAAATGAGAGGGTGACATCTAGAGTGATGCACAGTCAGAGGGTGCCATATCCATCAGACCTTTCTCTTCTCCCTAAACACATGTCTCGTGATTGGCTACAAGAAGCTCTTCGTGAAGCCAAAGATAATGGAGAGGATATAACTGATCAAGAGTTGGAGCTTGCAATCGGATGTATGCCACATGTAAGTTTTTAAACTTTCTACTTAATTTGGGTATTTATGATCGCAATCGCTACAAAATGCATCCTCATAGTTTTAATCATGAATGTTCTTTTGTAGTACACAAAGTACAGTGCATTGTGGTCATATGAACAGCATTTTTGTGTCAAATGCATCGATTCAAGGAGAATCACATATGATTATGGATTCATGGCTAGCTTTGTACAGGATAGCCAAGAAAGTGCTTCTGATAGCAATATTCTCTCCTCATAGTTAAGATTATTCCTAAACCACCCTCCTGAGTTATAGAACCACGCTCTTGAGTTCTATGCACACGCTCTTGGGGCTACAAGTGAGGCATCCTACCCATCTCGTGCAAGTCTTCTTGCACTCCCCTTGTGTTTTTGTCACCAAACAAGTGTTCCCAAATAGAGGCCCCCACATTCTTGAAGATATGCATGGGATCCAAGACGTGATTGATTTGTAACTCACCCCAATATGGAAGCTCGTGAAAGAAAGGCAGTCGGTCCATACTAGGAGGAGGCTCCTCACTATTAGCTCTCCATCCTGAATCCAATCACTTGCCTTCCTACGGACCGGTGGTGGATCAAGTTGATGTTCACGTGCAGGATGATCAAGCAGAAGACATTGAGCATGACCTTCAAAAACCATTTTTCTCATATGTTTAGCGTGTCATGAATTTAAACTAGGGCCACAAATAGGACCAGCATGGTACCCATGTGTTTTAAGTCCTACATATATGCATGGACACATAGGTCATTAGACATGCATAGATAACATGAAAGTAAAGCATAAAGGTATCAATAGGCATGGAAAATTACATACGTGTGCACTCCCCATATCCTAGATAGTCATGCATGGTCCACATCAAAATTACCCTCATGCACATATCTGTGGTAGGCCTTGGGGCTCTAGAAATATCAAAGACATGTATGCCCCTCGATAGGGTTTGGAGCTCCTTGATCAAGGGTGCCCCCAGCAAAAGTAGGGCTGCAAGCATGAGGTGTCCCTTCTTTATTGTTAGCCATGGCGGGATATTGTACTTCACCAAGACTATGGGCCATGTCGACCAAGATGTGGAGCATAACCCAAAAGGTTTCATGCCATCCATTGTGAGCCCGATATGTAAATTGTGTGGATCCCTCACAAAGTCCGGCCACCTGTTGTCTACATGCTTCCAAGTAGCACAATATGCAGGGATCCTCAAAGTCTCATTAGTGGAACAGTTTATAGCATGCTACATCATCAGAGGCACAATGGACTTGCATCTGAACATGTGCTGTATTTTGGGGATGATGGAAAAATGTCTCAGGACCTTCACTAGGATTGTCTCCCCTAGCAAGTCTTGTCTGTAGCGATGTGCTCCACACTCAGGTCCATTATCCAAATCACCATACTCATAATGAAACAAAATACAATCATTAGGGCAAGCATGGATGGTGGTTCATAGTCCATCCCAACCATCGCCAATATCTTCTTTGCTTCATCTCTAGAATTGGGCATGGTAATTGTGACATGCAACATCTTCTAGAGCAACCTATTACAATTTTCATATCCAAGAAACCTTTTGAATGAGATACTAATTAATTAAAACAATTAGGAATGAGATACTAAGGTCAAGGCTCCAAATCTCATCAGGGCTGAGACATTTGTGTCTGACCATCCATACTTTGCTTGCAAATTCAATATCGAGGGGCAAGCTTGTAGTTTTGTCATCCTCGCACCATCATACAAGCATGTTGATGCCAAATGTTGCGTCATAGTCTCATGCTCATACATCTCACCCCCATCTCTTGTATTGCCTCCAAAAAAAGAATCCATCATGTCAGCCATACCTCGTCCTCATCTAGAGGATCATCCTCAAGATCATCTTGCTCAAATTGTGGTGGTGAAGCACGTGCTCCCTCGTTGTTCTCCTCATCCTGCATAATATAATGATGCAATTTTAGTGTGTGCCACAAGGACAAGCAACATAAATATCCATGAATCATTCAAATATCATTGGTTTACCAATGATACACTAGCATGTTGACCAATATCCTCTTCCGGTGGTGCCTCTCCATATATCTACAAGTGGTGCATGACAATACGGTGCTGACGACGAACCCCTCTCCTATAATGCATGCAAGGACAAGGAAATCTTTGACGAAGCCACTCCAAATTACTCCTAGGAGGTGGCCCCTATGTCACTACTCATCCTCTCCACCTAAACACATCCAAAACCATCCCCCCAAGTCAAGTCAAACACCCAAATCTCCCAAATCCCCCAAATTCCTTCAAACCCCCTAATCCCTCTCTTTTCCTAAACAACCTAGGGCCTAAACCCCCCTAAATCCCTTCAAACACCTACTCACCTCCCGAAATCTCCCAAGCCCCCCCAAAAATCCTAAACCCTAAACTCCCAAAAAACCTAAACCCCCCAAAAACCCCTATTTAATTGGTATGGGCATCAGTATATACTGACAACAATATCAACGTCAATATCAATGCTCTGCTTTTATATACCCACTTTCATATCGAGGCTCGTATCGACGGATTCTGGGAACCAGAAACCCACATTGTTCTTCCCGCAAAGCCATTCAATTTTTTTGTGTGATCTCCTCTCTCACTTTCTCTTTTAGTTTATGATCGCCTGCAACCCTTGCCTTCTCACTCCTGCCTCCTCCCTCCCCCTCCCACCTCTCCATCCTCTCCTACATTGTTCCTCTACACCTACAAGACTTGTTGCAACTCCCTCTCCATTTCAAGGTAAGAATTCCTCTCTTCCCTTCTTTCGAGTTTGTTTGTTTCTTTGTCTTTATTTCTACCTCTCCTCTTGATTTCCTTCCTCTACTTTCACTTCCCCTAAGCCCTTCCTTTCTCTAAAGTTTCTCTCCTCCTTTCCTTTTCTTTCCTTTCTCTAAAGGAAGAAACAATACATGAAAAACAATCATGAAAGAGAAGAGTATGAAAGCTCTACCTATTGTTTTCATGATTTCTCCTTGTTTGTAGCCTTCTCTTTGTTTGCTCAATCCATACCCTTTGGAATGTTGCTTCTCCAAACTCCTTTCACTAGGTATGTTTTCTCTCTTTTATAGGGCAATATACACAAAACACCTCCTCTTTTATAGGGCAATATACACAAAACACCTCCTCTTCCGAGCAGGATCATCCAGTGCTAGGGCACATACTTTCCAGGTAAGAATGTGCTTCCTCTCTTTTCCTATTTTCCTTTTTGTGAATACATTGGCCTATAGCTAGTGCCTTAAGCACTAGCTGCAGTGATGGGCATAGGAACTCTCCTCTCTTTTTCGTCTTTCTCCCATCTCTTTTTCTCTCTTTCTCTCCTCTTTTCTCTTGCTTCCCTCTCTTTCTCTTCTTTTCTCCTCCCTTTTCCATCCCTCTTTTCCCCTCTCCTTTCCCTTTTTCTCCCCTCTCTTTTCCTCTTCCATCCTCTCTTTTCCTTCACTACTCTCCTTTTCCCTTTCTCTTATTTTCACATCCTATTTCTCCCCTCTCTCTTTCTCTCTTATTTCCTCTCTTTTCTATCTTATTTCCTCTCTTTCTCTCTTATTTCCTCTCTTTTCTCTTCTCTTTTGTCTCTTTTCTCCTCTCTTCTCCCTCTCTCTTTTCCTTCCCTTTGCTCCCCTCTTTTCCCTCCCTCTTTTCCGCTCTATTTTCGTCATCCATCCTCTCTTTTCCCCTATCTATCCTCTCCCTCTTTTCCCCTCTTTTCTCTCTTTTCCCCCTCTCTTTTCCAAATATCTTTTCTCCTCTCTTTCTCCCCTCTCTTTTCCTCTCTTTCCCTCTCTTCTCTTATTTCCTCTCTTCTCCCCTCTCTTCTCGTGTCTTCTTTGTTCTCCTCTCCTCTCTTATTTCCTCTCTTCTCTTATTTCCTCTCTTCTCTTTTCTCCTCTCTTTTCCCCTCTCATTTCCCTCTTTCTCCCCTCTCTTTTCCTCTTCCATCCTCTCTTTTCCTTCACTCCTCTCCTTTTCCCTTTCTCTTCTTTTCCCTCCCCTCTCTCTTTCTCTCTTATTTTCTCTCTTTCGTCTCTTCTCTCCTCTCTCCCCCCCTCTTTTCCCCTCTCTTTTCGTGTCTCTTTTCTCTCTTCCTCGCCTCTCGTGTCTCTCTTTTCCCCCTCTCTTTTCCCTCTTTTCCCCCTTTTTTCAATCCTCTATTTCCTCTCTTATTTCCCCCTCTCTTTCTCTCTTATTTCCTCTCTTTTCTCTTGTTTCTCCTCTCTTCTCAAAAACATATAGCATAACAAATAACAAAGAGAGGGATACATTAATATCATCATAAAGCATAAGAAATATCAAAGAGGGGTTATAAAAAATATCGAGGAGAGGGCTCCCTCTCATATACTAGAAACTATAAGTACAATCTCCAAATTGGAGTACTTTATAATACTTTGGTCTTCTCATCATTTGGTCTTCGATGAAGGGCTACCCTCTCCTTTGTCATCTCTCTTCTTCTTCTTATCCTTCACTTCTTTTGTATTTTTCTCCTTACTTCAACTAACTTCCTTGGGTGTGTGGCCTTCCTCTTGAATGTAGCTTTTAGCATACACTCAATAGAATCCTCCAGGATTTTGCGATCATTGGTCTTAACCCCGTCAAAATAATCCTTGCCAGTGGTGTGTGCGTAGGGACACAAATGCACCCCAAGGAGACATGGTACATCTATGTCCCCATCCTTTATATCGTAATACTGACGATATAGCTCCTATAGGTATGCTATTAGAGCTTCTTCGCTAGGGGCCACTAGGAGTAGCAAAGAGAGAGCGACGAGAAGGGAGAGGTGAGAAGGAAGTGACGAGAAAGCGACAAGGAGTACCAGAGTGGAAGGAGTGGAAGGAAGGGAACAACGAGAAGGGAATGACAAGAGAGAGATGAGAAGGGAACGAGCAATATTCCAGAAGGGAATGGTGAGAGATATTGCAGGGGAGTGGTGTAAGACAAAGAATACAGGAAGGGAGACTTTAAATATTGAAGGAGGATGAAGCAAAGAACGGAAAGCAAAGAATCAAACATACAAAAGCTGAGGAGGATAAAGCGGATAGGATGATAGGGGATGTGATTGGCACATATTGTGGAATAAAGGAGAGTGGATGCAATCAAATTTCCTAGAATTATCTTTTTGGAATATATTGGCTTGTGCAAGATATATAATTTTTTGAATAGAAGTGAATGCGAATGTAGCTTGTTTGTACCACAAATTCTTTTATAGATCTTGAATGAGTGCCTTGATATGATTTGTAATGTGTTTTGTATGCCCATATTTGGTTATAAAGGGAACTTCCTCCTCCCCGACATTATTCTTTAAACCCCAACCTGCTTCCCCATGTTGTCGTCATTAGGGACATTGATACTCTGCTATCACATGTAGTAGAAAAAATTGCACATGATGCAGATTGGATAAAGTTTAACATCAAAGTTCATGTGCGTGGGTGGGGTCCACACTAATTGCACTAGGAGCAACATTTCCTGAGAGTCATCGTGCTCTTTGTTTTGAGCTATTAAATGCCCCAATCGGACTTTGGAGTGAAAAGTTACGTCATTTTTCGTGCCGACTACTCTTGTCTTGGTTTCCTGGTCGGTATGCTCATAGCACTTTTCTCCAAGAATATTTTGGTTTCATGATGAATGTATTGGTTTTGTGATCGGCACGCTTGTGGTGATTTTCTCCAAAAATATCTTGGTTTCGTGATCAACAAGTTCATAGTGCTTTTCTTTGCATGTATGCTATTTTTAGCATACTCTTGTGACACGTTTTATCCTCTTTTGGCATATCTCAAGTTCTATATTGTCAAAGTGACAATTGTGTTCTCATTTATTGTCACAAGATATGACACACACGTATTTTCCCAAGGCATGATGGCAATGCCTATAATCGTCAACGGCTTTCCTTATGGCCAACGATCTATTCCTTTGTTTCGAGGACAAGGATTTTTTGGTTGGAAAGTGAAGATATTATTGATACTCGAAGGCGCTAATCTTTTTTATATTGTTTTTGGTGATCTCGTTTGTCCATCCCAACCTATTGATGCAAGTGCGAATCATGCTCCTGTGACTAAGGGCCCTCTCTTTGAGCAATGGAGATTTGACTCTACCGATTGGAGTTCTCATGATAAAGTAGCTCGTCGGTATATTTTATTTGCTCTACATGATTCTCTTTTGTTGGATGTATTTTCCCTTCCTTCTTCTCATGCAATATGGGAATATCTCATTACTACTTTTGAGAAGAAATTTATCATCACAGAGATTCTTTTTCTTCGTAATCTTTGGAGCATTCTGTACAAAGTTGGAGATCCTATGACAACTCATTTTGATTCATTCAAGATTATCATCAATCAACTTGCTGCTGCTGCTAGTGCACATGTTCCACGAAATCAATTAGTGGTCTATCTTCTCAACACAATCCAAGATATATTACATGATAATATTGTTACCATCCTTTCTAACAAAAATGAGATTGATTCTGATCAAACATGTATTTCTTTGATTGAGTATGCCCAACGACGCAAGTATCGTAAAGACCTTCATGAAACTATCATGATAACAATGGATGATGTAGATTTAGAGACATCTTGTGTTGCTCGCAAGCGTCCTTTCTCCAAATATGGACGTGGTGATCATCCGTATAGAGGTGGTAATTCTTCTCATCTCAAATATCTTGAGAAACATTGTTCTTATTGTGATAAGCATGGTCATCTTATCTCTGATTGTTGGGCTCTGCAATATGATAACGAACATGATGTTACCACTAAGCAGCCCCGCTTATCCAAAAATTCTCCTTGTGAATATTATGGTGGAAATCATCCATCCTTTTGGGGTTACAAGAGGCATTATGATCATGAACGTAATCTAGCATATGCTGCTCAACAACAAGATGCCCATACATATCAAGAGGCAAATCATACCTATTATGATGTCTCTCTAGAGAGCTGAGGGGGGTCACTATGTATAAACCCTCTATATCACGTGCGTTCAAGGCCTATATTTAAAATCCCTTATCTATAAATTTTTTCATTAATAAAATGTACCCCTTTTCTATACAAATCTGTAAATTTTTTCCAAAACTATTTTAAATAGTCCCTTATGTATATTTATTTCTGTAAATTTTAGAAATAAAAAATATCCTTCTGTTGAACTCATGTGATAGGATTACATATGATGAGTGACCCCCCCGAGCTAGAGAGGATACTTCATGTTCGAGATGGTTCAACTTTTATTGTTGATTTTGGTGCCATTGGTAATATGACATATCAATATCAATGGTTACATAATTATCATGCTCTTCCTCACAAGAAATTGGTTTATCTTGCTGATGACACTACTTGTCAAGTCATGGGTGTTGGTGATTTACATCTTGGCACTCTTTCTTCAATAAGATTCTTGCGAGGCACTCTCCATCTTCCAGATCTTTAGAGAAATCTTCTTTCTGTGGCATGACTTGTTGATCTTGGTCTCTTTATTGGCTTTGACCACACACAGTGTCAGATTGAAAAACATGGATAAACCATAGCAGCTGCTCCTCGGCATGGTAACCTCTTTCAACTTTCGTTAAATGATCATATTGCCAATGTGGTTATAGCCCCTAGTGATTTGGACTACAAGCTATATTGGCATCATCATTTTGTTCATTTAGATTTTGCCAAGCTACTTGCTATCAATCGTCATGATCTTGTGGATGGTATGAATCTCCCAGCTCGTCCTCACATGGGCCTCTATGAATATTGTGCTCTTGGCAAGCATCATTGAAAACCCTTTCATGTATCTTCTTCAATTATATAGGGGAGAACTGGGGTCTCAAAAGGGCCTCCAGTTAGTGTTTCCTAATTTCAAGGGAGTAGAGAGGGATTTGAGGTGTACCAATGAGAGTGCTAGAAGGTGTGGGGCAATGGTATGTTGAGGTGGAGGTGGGTAGGCCTGCAGAGAGCCCCCATTGGTTGCTCCCCTTACACTAGGGACCACCAAAACCATCCCCTCCCTCCTCTTAACCCATGTTTGATCCTCCTACTAGGTGCACCTTCCCCACATGAGCCCAAATCATCCTGCAATGAGATGGTAGGACCCTTATGGCAAATTTTTCTTCTCCCCTCCCTCTTTCTAGGGCCTCTGCCCCCCACTGTTCTAGTCTAGCCTGCCAATTCCCTCCATTTTTTAATTGCCTCCCACGCATTTTCCCTCTTCCCCCTCTTTCTTTGCTCCCTCCTGCTTTGGCCTACTTGCTGTAGCTCCTCTCTCTCTCTCTGCTCTCTCTCTCTCTCTCTCTCTCTCTTCCATTTGATGTGTACCTCCCCCCCTGCCCCCCCTCTCTCTCTCCCTCTCCCCTTCCTCTCTCATGTCCCTCTGCTCCTGCTGCTCTATCCTTCTCCATCTCCCTCTTTTGTGCCTCTTTTGGAGCTGCTTTGTCCCTCTCCTTCTCCCTCTCCTATGCCTCTATTGGCTGCTACTCATGTCCCTCTCCTTCTCCCTCTTTTGTGCCTCTGTTTGATTTGCATTGCCGTATGTAGGAGTCCCATTCTTGCTGTTGCAACCTCTGCAAGCATGATGAGGAGCAAGGCTACAAGACCATGCAATCATGTGACCTATTGTGTCTTCCACAACACTAGAAATGCATTGGATGAGTGGATCCCTTGCACCTACAACATAAATGACTGGATAGTGATGAAAGGACTAGACAAAGGTCCACATAAGCTTCCCAAGAGCAAGAGAGGTGATATGTTGCATAAGTGGAAGGGGCGCATCTTGAAGTTCAAGTTTGGGAAGAAAGGATGGTAGCTCACAAAAGTGCAACATGTTTACATGGGAAAAGATATGTGGCTTCCTCCATCATTAAATCAATCTAGGATACCATCACACCGTGAGCCTTTCTATCTATGTACCTTTCTCACCTATAAGTGTAATGAGTCCATTTGGAAATTTTTTGTTTGTTTTCTAAGAGATCTTATTCATGGTGGCAAATGTTTTCCCTTTGGACTTCAAGGAGTGGGAACCAATTGAATCATTCATAGGCAAGTTCATTGCGATTCATGAGGATTAAGGTAAGCAAATGCATGTAGGGAAGAAGTGGCCTCCTTGCGAATGAAGAATGCGTATTCGTATAATGCAACATACATCATTCCAATGACATCATCAAGCTATGGCCGTCTGCAAACCACTGCACTACCACAAATTCAAGACATGGATTGCAGCAATGGTTTATGCCTCTGCACATTTTTGCTTCTTTGTTTCAGAATATACATATGCATAGAACAAAAACTATGTGGTCCTACAAGCGTGTAGATGAAAATGCTCTTGAAGATTTACTTGGGATGAATTGGGGAACCAGGTCAAGTGACCAAAAGGGTGATGCCGGTGGCTTCCCCTAGACTCTATTGATGAAGACAATATGGGGGTAAGTTTGTCTATTGATGTTGAAGAGGGAGATGTCAAGAATATGAATGTCACATCGCAATGGACTCTAAGGGACGTGCAAGAACACCTATTGGTCATGTAATGCGGCATGCAAGGGATGTGCGAGAACACCTATTGGTCAGCAATGCGGCATGTTAGAGTCCTTCTACTTTACCTTAAATGGTGGTAAGATCAGCTGTTGTGTGGAGAAGTGCATGCATAGTGCCAATTTCATTCCTCTTGCGACTTTGAAGATTGCTAATGTGTTTCACTAGTGCATCATTTAATTTTTTGTCAAATCCTAGTTATTGCTTTAAAAGATGATGGACAATTAAATTGAAATGTTATTTCTTTTGATGTTTTCTCCTATAAATGTTTTTCAAAAAATTTGGGGATTTTATGATTAGCTTTAACTTTTAGGGTTTTGATATATACAAAGGGGTAAGAGCTTACTTAATTCATTAGTACATACTTCCTCACAATTCTCGAGAAGATCAAAAGGATCACTTTCATCAGTTCCACAATTTGGTGGAGTCTATGGCAAAGAAGCCACTAATGTCTTTTCTAACTGTAGCGTTGGAACCATTGTAGGAGTTCTAAACCATTTTACATCAAGAATGAAAATACTAAATCATCTAACATAAACTTCAAAGGTTTTGAATATGGTCCCACATTATGAGGACAAAAAATTACTGTATGAGAAGTACTTTCTTAGCTATCTTATACGAAGTTGGCCATGACTCCACAATAATATGTGATTCTATTTGAATCGATGCGTTTCACACAAAAATGGCATCCATATGACCATAATACACTATACTTTTTGTACTACAAAAGGAAATCATTAAATAGTGAGGATCAATTTTATTAAAGCAATTGTGACCATGATTAATTGATGAGTCAAAAGCTAAGAAGCTTACATGTACCATACATCCTTGTGCAAACTCTCACTGTTGCTTGGTTATTATCTCCCCATCATCTTCAACTTTACAAAGAGCCTATTGTAGCCAATCCATTGACGTACCTTAGGGGAGAAGAGTGATATCCCATGAATATGGTAGTGCTTGTCTAACTCTAAATCTTGCCATCTCATTTACTATTTCTTCTTTGGTCGCTTCATATTTCTCAATCCACTTTTGCATCTCCTTGCTATTAAGGATACAAACTTGTTGAATTTATCCCTTTGTTCTTTGATCATCTTTATTTCAATCCCTTTTCCTTGGAGGGCCTCAGTAAAGATGCAATCATCATCCTGGTTATGCTATGCGTGTGGCATATCGGGATCCATGGATGCAAGAAAAGTCTCTGTGATATACACTATTAACTCTTGCACAAGCCAACCCTCTCCCATGCTTGCTTCAGGTATTTCTCTTTGACTTATAAACCCCTTCAAATTTTTCATAAATCATTCAAGGGAAAACATCCAACAACTATGAATGGTTCCTATAATGGCAACCTCATCAACTATGTGTACAATCAAGTGCACTTGAGTCATCATAATGCTCGAGAGAAAGTGCTTCTCAAGCAAGGACATAGCTTCAATAGAGTCCACCCTAGCCTTCTTAATGCTTGATATAGAGATCTCTTTTTGATAGATCCTCCTATTTCACTTTCCCATGTAAGATTCACAATTTTCTATTGATCATTCAAAATGCAATATAGTCAACGTGATATGATAGTAAGCATACATCAAAATGCCACTGATCTTGTAGATAGCTATTCTAACATCTTCTAATAAGTATCCTTTCCCTATAATTAGCATCTTGTAGATAGCTATTCTCATATCTTTAATAAGCATCCTTTCCCTATAATTAGCGGGATAAACTATTCAAGCAACAAAACATATAACAATGCATCATAATCATAGCTATATTAAGCATGAAGACAAGTGTATTTTAATGCATCACAATCATAGCTATACTAAGCATGAGGACAAGTGTATTTCTAGTAAGCATTCAAGCATGTAGAATACCCGTAAGAACTTGTGCCAATCATGGGACTTAAGGCCACTAAGCTTATTGTCCTTTAAAAATGCCCCTTTCAAGCAATAGAGGTGTCCAAAAGGAAGCGATATCTGCCTTGACCATTGCCTCCTCTCTCTTAGAGAGGATCCATGGTGCTTTTAGGAGAACTATTTTTGGATCATGCATTTGGGGTCACAAATCATGCATCCTCTCCATGGTTCACAAATCTTCTTGCACTCCTCTTGTGTATTTGTCACCAACCAACTATGCCCACATTAAAGCCCCCACATTCTTGAAGATATGCATGATCCAAGAGATGATTGATTTGCAACTGACCCCAATATGGAAGCTCATGAAATATGATACCACAAGGAGGATCCTCTCCATCTCCCTTCAAGAGGTAATCCAATCACTTGTCTTCAAAGAAGATGGTGGTGGATCAAGTTAACCTTCATATGCAGGATGGTAAAGTGGAAGGTATCAAGCATGACCTTCATCATAAACCATTTTTCTAATACGTTTGGAGTGTTGTACAAGCTCATTCAGACCACCACCAAAAATAGGACAAGCATGGTATCCACTTATAGCAAGTCCTACATGTAGTGCAAATTGAGTATTTGACCCAAACTATGGGTATGCTACATGCTAAAAGTATAAAAATAACAAGCAATTATATGTAAATCCATGTTAAAACCATGGGAGACATATCTTTTCTCAAGAAAGCACTTGATCTATTATATAAAAACATGAAGATTCAATCAATGGAGCTTTTGTTATACTAAATGGCCTTTCAACCATGCTGAGTGCCAACATTCAACATCAACTTCATTGTCATTGGGATGCTCTTTGGTCAATTAAAAATGAGAAAGAAGGAATGAAGAAAGTTTTTATTTTCATATAAAATAGGCACATTTGATGTGTTTTTTGGCAAATGAGAATTTATGATAAAACAAAGCTTATCATTGGGAGAAAAAGGCTCATTTTGAAGTTTTGAGGTGGCAACCTTTGTAGAGTCTATTAGGACTACTCAAAACAATTCCATGTATCTGTGACACAAAATCATGCAATGTGATAAAATCATGCATTGATATTGTGTCTATTCTTGAGAGAGGCGCCATTCGCGCTGTCCAGGAACCCAGGAAGGGCATTGGGTACTGTAATAGCTCGCCATTACCCTGGAGTTCATTAGTTCCACTATCGAAGTGGATTTAACACACCTGGGAGTCTTGTATTGATTAATTGACGCTCCTCTGCTCAAACAATAATCCATCAACTGATCAAAGGTGCTAGGTTTAACTACTCTTATCTCAAGAGGACCAATTGATTTATCACTGACTCGCCCTTGGCGGTACACAGAATCGAGAGACTCTTCAATGGCCAGACAACACTTCTCGAATATGCTGCTATCCAACGACTCGTAGGTGTTGAGCTCCCAATAAAGGACATAGTGCCCGGGGATTGTTGACAAGTCTGCATAGCTTGTATACTCCACCAATCTTGCACCATGCTGGTCTAAATGTGTGTCGGTAGCAGCTTTGACGGCTTTTTGGAGGGTGTCTTCATCTGTCTTGTCAGCATCAATGTTCAGAACAACATTCTTTCTACATATGAATTGGAATTGTGGAGCCTTGTTATGAAATCCTGTTACGCGAAGTATATCACCCACCCTATAACGATAAAGACCTGCATTGTCAAGGTTGCATGCATGTCAGCATAGAGATATCTCACATTGACAAATGAAATCTTTCCTAAAGAAGCATGCATGTCTGCAACACCCTAGAAAAGAGAAACTGATCTCTAGGGAGAAGTTTCAAACCATATACTTGAAGCTATCCTACCTGCATATGTTGTAACAACAAGCTCATACTCGAGCCCAACTTGTACGTCTACAAGTTCAACAAGCTCTTCCTGATCTATTGCATTACATTTCTCCCCATGACTGCGGTTTACTGGGAGGAACTCGAAGTAAGCCATACTGGGGATGAGGGTGTAAGAAACCTCAGACGGCTTGCACAAAGGCTTAAGGTTCACACCAAAGTAGCATTCCGAGGAGGCATACATGGTGCAAACGAGAGGAAGGCCGCCACTATAGAAATTCAACGTTGGGATATACTGCGCCATGGCACCCGTCACAATGACATCGATGTATCTTGTGTGAGGCCAAATCTGAGTGATGATCCCTTGCCATGACTCGTTTCGACAGCATGCCTCGAGACGATCTGCCAATTCCGGATTGGGAGAGAGGAGCTTCATGACCGCACTCCTAGCGCTCGTATCTGTTATGGCATCGTTGAGGTGCCCCGTCCTTATATCTTGAAAGAAGTCCTTCCAATGCTCCTCGAGGAACTTTATAGCTCTAAGAAACCCGGAAGCAAAAACGGCTCCCATTCTCAGCACCTCCGAGGCCTGGATAAGTCCACAAAGCAACTGGCAATACATGCTTTGATACGCATCTGGACACAAAACCGTCTCGTTGGGACTGGTGTAAACGTTGTATGGGTCGTATGGTCGCTCCATGAACCAGCGGCTCTTGTAGTAGCTGGTAAGAACCGGGCGAGCCAACAAGCCTCCAGATGTCTTTGCCTCCGACTTGATGAAGAAAAAATACATGCCTTTGCCCTCGTCAAGCCCGGGAACGTACCTACGATTTTACCAAACTCAGAAAAAGGAGTTCGATATGTATTGGCTAGTTGGGGCCCACTGAGCTTGCATACGACAAACGAAAGAAGCGTAGAAATAACACATTTCTGCTGTATCACGTAATATTAATACCACACGGAAGTTAATTGGAGCCTAGGACCCCAAACGTGAGGAGTCCTTACTGATTCATAATTGGCATGAGAAGGCTGTACAGCAGGCAGCGCCTTTCGAATTCGTCGTCTATAGTGGGCATCAACTTACGCTCTCCCGCAGATGTTCCAGAGCTACAGGAACAAGAACAAACAACGGTTGAGCGGAAAGCTGGAGATGGGGAGCTGCATATTTGCATAGACGCGATAGCAAGAGTGGTTCTTTCACCTAGTCAAAAATTCCGATATGGGATGGCCTGAGAGAATCGGTGTCTTATCTCCGTTGGCGATGCGCTGGATCTCGGGGGCTAAATCTTCGTATGTAATAACAGGAAGCAGCTTCTTGAACGATTCGCGGTCAGTCCTCCCATTTAAGCCAAATCTCTGCAGGTACTCGGTGTGCGAGTTCCTCTCCAAAATAGAGGCGAGGATGCGGTCCTGAACGTCGGCGGCGTTGCGAGTGAGGTCCTCAATGAGGTCGAGAGCATCCTGGTCTTTGTGTTTATGGGAGGGGGGGGAGGGAAGGGTGAGGAACTGGGCGGAGGATGGAAGGGGAGTAGGAGGCATGATGGGTTTGGATTGGACGGGGGAGGGGAATCAATCAGCTCAGCTAGCCAAGGAGTACTAGTGTTTGAATTGATGAGGAGGAAGAAGAAAGTTGCTTGGCTTTATAAAGCACGTGGTTTCTGTCATACGTGGAAATGCGGTTCTGAAGCGGCCATCCGATGAGCTGGCAACGGGCGGAACGGCCCTTGCTGATTGTCCCGGTCGTCGCCGACAAGTTTCGCTGCAGGGCGGATTCGTCCTTGCAGGTTGTCCCCCCTGGCCCCGACACATCACGCTTCTACTTGCCGGCCACGGCGCCTCATCCTCATCGCCGTCTTGTCGACGAAACCTCGAATAAATCGTTCGTGTTTCCTTCGAACTTTGGCGCTATTATTGGGGTATCTCGGGTCTATAATTATCTTTAACCTATTAACCATGGACGGAAAAAAAGGGCACACGTGGCAGCTTGGAGGCCAAGAGCTTGCACGTGTCCTTATTCCCCATCGCCAATCGCAAACGTCAACTTCTCTTCCATCCTTCCTCTTGCACCACAGTTCTCATAAAGCTTCAAAGAATCTAAGAATTGAGTGGTTCTCAAATAGGTGATCGCGATCTGGCCTAGGTGTAGAGGTTCAAGAATCGCGCTGTCATCTTTCAGATTCAAGCAACGCGAATAGGTAGAGAACTAGAAGCGAACTTCCACGGATGGAAAGATGTATAGCAGGCAACAGACACTCGGATTGATATGTAAGTCAGTTTTGTGCCTTTGCAGTGGCGTTGCAATTGTATGGACGAGCTCTACGTTGCGGATTTTGATTCTCTATTAACCATTTCGAACTGCAGGTCCCAGGAAAACTACCAATTGATGCAATCTCGGATGTAATAGAGTATGTTTGGGGTCTAAAGAAGCAGATCCTCACATTTGATGTATGCCAGCGAGTAGAAGGAGAGGACCAAGTCCCAGGCTGCGTTCAGTACTGCTGCGGTAGAGGTTAATTGATTTGGATCGAGAGACAGCCTGATTAAAGGAAATTGAGTCCGATTATACGCGAGTGATATCGTGCTTGATGTCTGCAAAACAAAAAGGGACTGTGAATTTGTAGTTTTTCCACTCTGTTGGGTTGGCAAAGGGTAGTAATGTGCCAGGGCATCTTTCCTCTCCCTTGGGTTGGATCAAGGTTGCGTTCGTGAGTCTCAAGTGTTCCAGTAATGGGAAACAAGGAGAGACCGCCAAATCCATACTTTGAAATCCACACAAATAGATAAACATTTTATCGGTATATCCCACTTGGAAAAATCTATGACTAAAGCCCTAGCAACATATGATGACAAGTTACGATGGCCTGTGAAGATGGAGGATCCGCTTGTTACTGCTAGGGTGTGGGCATACGTTGATGCGAGGTTTGAGTGGAGTGTGAGGGGGGGAATGGAGGCAGGAATGGAAAGAAGGAGAGGTAGAAAGGCGAGAAGGAGAGGCAAGGTGGAGGGGGAGAAGAGAGCCAGCTCGAGGGGAAGAGCTAGCCAAGGTTAGACACTGTTGAGGATGCTCCTACCTCTCTCTGGCAACCTTTCCCCTTTTAACCATAAAGCCCTCTTCTCCAGGCCTTAATTATTCTAATATAGTTTGAGTTGAGGTAGAGGATGAAGGAGAGCTTTGTTATGTCGAGGAGATCATCCAGTTGCGATTGGAGCTTTTCAAGTTGCTCTAACCATCCGCATTTGCTCAGCTTGAGAGAGATGTATGAGGAGATTGAAGCAAATTGTGATCTTCAATTGCTGGATTGCCACAGAAATTGCATGGGGCATTGTATTGTAGAGATAATCATTGGAAGTAAATGACCAAAAAGAAGCTAGAGTTGAGAGCTACAAAGTCTTAAGAAAAATTCAAAAGTGAAGCAATCATGCACATGGGAGATGCTGATAATGAGCTGCCAGTTTTAATCGTCTTGCTAATCACAACTACCCAGCAAATGGGTTCTCTCTACCCCTTCTTTTTGCCACCCACTACTCTCACATGGTTTGCATTCAGCTTGCCTAATTTTCTTATACAAACCCTTGCTGATTGCCTCATCTTCTACAAACTCTTGCTGATTGTTGAGTCATAGCTCCCACTTGCCTCCTCTTTTGTCCACTATATTTTATACTTTGATTACTGTCCCTCCTTTTTTGCCCCAAAGCTGCACGTGATATTGATTGGTTTTGTTTTGAAACTAGTAACAGCGGATGTACCTTCCATTCTTATACAATCCTTCTACTTTGCGTGTAGGAATACATTTGCCTCTTCTGTGTTCACAGTCTTTTGGTAGCTTTTAGTTCATATTTTGCTCGACGTTGGTTTTATTGTCAGTAGCTTTGCCTGGCAGCCTATATATATCGGTCGGTGTGGTGATTCACCAATCGGTTTATTTGCACTGACTAGTAAATCCCAACACCAATTGGTATTTTTGGAATAATAATGGTTGGTGTTGGGATTCATCGGTTAGTATATAGCCGATCAACCGTTGACCAGTTGTAAAAAAACATTTTTTGCGTTTTGAACGTCCACATGCATTTTTAATTTGAAAAACACGTTCTTTTCTCAAAGAAAATGTACTAAAAAAATCCCAGTGTGTCATACATGTGTTATAAATTTGTATCAGTGTGCTTCTAGAATAAGTGTGTGTTCAATGGATGTGATACTTTGTGTATGCCTTAATGAGACTAATATAATTGTTCTTGCAAATTTTGACGTAGATCGAATATCATTTTCATGTAATTTGGGCATGAGTACTTCCACATTTTTTACCATGCATCATGCCTGATGATTGAAAATATGCATCATGCTTGAGTGTTGAAAATATGCATCAGTGTGCTTTATCCAAGACCTTGACCATTATATAGGTATACCGGCCGAGAACCAAAATAAGTGGTCTTGGATAAACCTATATGCCACACGGAGTGTCTATTTACTACATGGTGATTCAAGATTATACTACATGCTATTTAGCTACATCATGTGGTGTATATTGCTTACATAAACTCACTGCCACATTCATACTATTCACATTATTGAGAATTCCCCATATTTCATGGAGACTCTTGGAAACAGAAGTATTAAAAAGAAGGATAGACAAAGATACCAAATAAATTTGGAAGTTTTGTTGATCCTTCTAAAAAGTATTTTGGTGCTGGTGGTGGCCTCGTTTGCTAGCCAGAATACAATTGCACTTAGATACTAATTGGATAGTTAGCACTTAAATACTAATAGGAAAATAAGTTTGTTACTTGCATGAAACATTTTAGGTGGCCTTGGAAAGACTTGGGATCTTAATTTTAGTTGCATGAAACATTTTCGGTGTATTTGGAAAGACTTAGGATTTTAAATAGTTGGTTACATGAAATACTTTACTTTGGAAAGACTTAGGATTTTAATTTTAGTTGCATGAAATATTTTAGGTGTCTTTAGAAAGACCTAGAATGTCAATTTGCTAGTTGCATGAAATGTTTTACATCAGAAGAACTTAGGATTTAATTTTAGTCGTATGAAATATTTAGGTGTCTTTGGAAAGACCTAGGATGTAAATTTGTTGGTTGCATGAACTACTTTACTTTGGAAGCACTTATGATTTTAGTTTTAGTTGCATGAAATATTTTGCGTGTCTTTTTTAGCACATTCATTTATTTATTAATATATAGCTATAACTATATTTAAAAAAAAGGTAATGGGCTGGGTGGAGGTTTGCATAAGACGACTTGCAACAACTCGCTCGTTGATGAAAAATATTAATCCTTGTGCCAATTGGGGGTTCGCATACACTAACCATAACCTCAGGGGGGCCACTATGTATAAACCCTCTATACCACGTGCGTTCAAGGCATATTTCTAAAATCCCTTATCTGTGTAAATTTTTCATTAATAAAATTTACCCCTTTTCTATACAAATCTGTAAATTTTTTCCAAAACTATTTTAAATAGTCCCTTATGTATATTTATTTCTGTAAATTTTAGAAATAAAAAATACCCTTTTGTTGAACTCACGTGATAGGGTTACATATGATGAGTGACCCCCCCAAGACCATAACATCTCACACGTGGATATAAATGTAATATTATATACTAGTAGCTCTATAAGGTAGGATACAAGAGTGTAGACATGGATTTGTGGCAGTATTAAAACGTCGATTTTAAAACACTATATTAAAATGTTTAAAACATATTTAAAGTTGCTCTTGGGCATTTTAAAATGCCCCAGTAGCAATGTTTATCCAAGACCACTGGTTTTGGTTCTCGGCCGGTATACCTATATAATGGTCAATATCTTGACAAAACATCAATCGATATTTGATAGTACTGACTGGTTTAGAATACACCGACCCATTTTTCTCTACACCAATCAAATTTTCTCTACACCAAAAGGTATTTTGCTACATCGATCAGTATAATTAGCAACACCGACTAGTGTTTAGCAACATCGACTGATGTTAATGTTATATATACCTATGTCATGACTGTACTATTCACAAAATCTGAGATTACTAGAATACTGTGGAGTCTTGGGAAAGACAAGAAGCATAAGAAAGAGGATAAACAAAGCTACAAAGAAATTTGTAAGTTTTTTTAGTGCTTCTAACTTTAAAAAAGTATCTAGTGCTAGTGGTGGGCTCACTTTTGTCGGTCGGAATCCATGCACACTTAGATACTAATTGGAAAATTAGCATTTACATTATACATACTATTAGGTGAAGAGTAAGTTAGTTGCATGTGACATTGTACTTACCTTTGAAAAAATGGATGATTTTGATTTTATCCATGAAGTATATAAGTTGTTACTTGTATAGATTGTAAACTCTTTGGAATGAATTGTCACTTAGGACTAGGTAATTGCATGGCTTGGAATTTTAGTTTAGTTTAATAACTTAATATTTCCTTCTAGATGCATCAAATATAGTAGATGGATACCAGAAAATTTAGGAAAATGGTAGAGTAGACATTAGTGCATGAAATAATTTACTTTTGGAATAGTTTATGTTTGTGTATATGATTTTCTTACTTTTAGAATATGTATTTATTTATAAGCATGCAACTATAGCTTGTAACTATACCTAAAGAAAAATTCAATGGGCCAGCTAGAGGTTCTCTTAAATCGACCTATAATAACTCATTGGTTGATGAATAATATTATACCATGTGCTGGATGGATGTTCACTTAGGCTGACCTGAAACATCTCGTATGTGGGTAAAATTCACACTTTATATTACTGAATCTCTACAAACTAGTATTTAATATTGATGAGGAAATATTTGACTTTGAGCTGGTTGCAGGTTTTGCATCTCGCTCGAAGTCTACCTAGTTGTGGAGCTCGCAATTGCTAGCTCATAGCAACTCGCAAAATTATGTTGCATATATGTGGAAAGATAGTGTTATACATAGGTTCACTATCCTTGTGTTTTATAGATTATTAGGTGAAACAAATTAGATATGAATATATTACATACTATTTAATTTGTAGCTTTTATTAGAAAGAAACATCATAGTACATATATACATAGATTTTTTTTTTTTGAGAGTTGAGGATATTAGGTTAACAATTTCTCCTATCTTAGAAAGTAGTAGTAAAACCATTTCTCATAGCTTAGAAAGTAGTAGTAAAATTATTTATAAGTACTTGTGTAAGTGATGCTAGCTACTACACCAATGTGTGTAAAATACTGACATTCGTCAATAGAGCATGATTTTGCAGATGATCATGGTGCAAATAGATGCTTAGCCGAGAGAGAGAAGAATGTGGGAAAAGGCAATTTGCCATCCCACGCCTATTTCAAGAGGTAGATTATCACGTTCACAATCATCCAATTATTTTGTTAGGGGACAAGACAGTTGGATGATTTCTCTCTCTTGAGGTCTAGCAAGCTTGCATGGAGTATTCTAAGTTAGTGTTGCAAATAGCCACATTGATTTTGGACGTAGAACTGCAAATGATTCAAGATAATGTGATGTGTCATAGATCCTAAATGATATGGTAGTGTCCAAAACATGATTACTAATGTGAATATACATAGAACTTATACAAGTTTTTGTATGTTTCTCTTACAACCTTTATTGGAAGCATGGCTCCAAAAAAACAAAGAAGAAATCCAACAAAGGCTCATGATTATGTTACGATGTTGCCTAACAAGAAGTTGAAATGCAACTTTTGTCATGAAGAGTAATCATGCTCCGGCACAAGAATGCAAAAGCATTTCTTGGGTGATAGCAACAAATAGATTGGAAAATGCAAGGGGCTAGGAGTTGAGAGAGTTATAGCCACTCTAGGGAGTCAAATGCCTAAAAGTATGGACAACCAGGTAGATGATATAGTTGCACGTCACCAATCCCAACCTCAAGAACGCATGCCTAATTATTTACTCACACCTCCAGCTAGTCAATCTGTAGATGTGCCACCTCAAAGTAGTGGTGTGGCCTCATTCACATAGATGGCAAGCTGTTGTATGAAGTATATGGATAGTGGATAATCTAGTGACATTTCTCGTTCTCAATCGCATGCACGTCTGCATCAAAGGTCTTTGGAAGAGTCATTTAGAAAACAACATAGAGAGAAATCACAAAAAGATGTTTTGGAGGCCATTTGGTGCACCGGTTACCCACTAAGCATGGTTCAAAACCCGCATTCGAAGAGAGATATGGCATCTATAGCAAAGGTGGGTCCAAGCTTTATGTTGCCCAGTTACCATGATGTCTACAACAACTACCTAGATGCATACTATGAGAGGATGAAACTAGATATGGAGCAAGTAGTATACAATGGTATTGAGAGAAGAGGATGTACCATTGCTATTGTTGGATGGAAAAATATCACCAAGAGGCCTCTTATCAAAATATCATGTTAGTCACATTTAAGGGGGAGCTTTTCATCAATCCATCGACACAAGTGGTAATGCCAAGATAGGTGAATACATTGCTGAACAATTGGAGGCTATAATCCTAGATGTTCGGGAGCATAACATTTGTTTAGATAATCACCAATAATGTGAAGAACTGTAGGAAAGCTGGGAAAATTATAAATTAGAAATATCCTTCCATTTGGGCATCATCATGCTCTTGCCATTGCCTTGATTTTGTGCTTGAGGATTGGTATAAATTAGCAGAGATTGTGTGGTTCAAAGCCACTGAAGATGAAGTAAAAATATTGGTACTATACTTCCGCGATAAAGCTAGAAATCAAAAAGTTGTCCAATGGAGGTGTATACTTGTTTTTAATTGGTCGTGTGCTGACTATGAGAGAGCTACGAGTATCCCTAGCATATCAATGTGAGATTCAAGTAGAGGGATATGCCATTCGGTTCATCAGGAAAGGTTAATATCTTTCACGTGAATATTTGAAGTCTTGAATTCCCCATATGTGACATCTTAAAATGAATATCCCACATGAATATTTGAAATCTTAAACATGACATTTGAATCAATATCTCGCTTGAGTATTTGAACCCTTAAATATGACATTTTAATCAATTTATCCCATGTGAATATTTGAAGCCTTTAACCAATAGCCCATGTGCATATCTAAAGTCTTTAACCAATAGCCCTTGATGGATTAAACTAGTACCTTGCACGAGTATTTCAAATCTTGTTGAACATGACAGAACTACATATGAGTTTGGTACTCTGATATAGGAGTGTATCAATATACCATGCAAAATCTTTGAAGTTCTGAACATCAATTTAAAGTTCCACATACAAGTTTACAAGTCTAGTTTGGGAGTAAATCAATATGATCCCACATGGAATATTTGAATTTCCAAATGTGATATTTAAATATATTTGGAATATATCTTGTTGAACATGACATTTGAAGTCCCATATATGAGTGTGGTACTCCCATATAAGATCGGTAATTTATGATTTGATTTGGTCATCAATCCTTACAAGTGGAATACTTATGAGATCCACCTAAACTGGAGGTAACCAAACTTATGTGGTCCCAACACTAGGAGTGTTTTAATTCAATAAAATAAAAAATAATACCTATGATGTTTTGATTCACAAAACTATAAAATTAACTTTTGCAAAGGAAAAGCAATGAAGGACCTGTATGGAAGTAGGGGTTTCAATGGTAGCCCTTGAACACATGGTGTATGCAGGTTTTTCTACTACACTCTAGAAGAAAAAAACAAAAGGTTTATGTTTTAATAAAGGGACAGGAATGCGAGGCCTCTACATGAGAACGTGTTCAAACATTATTCCTTGAATGCAAAATTTTCATCGAATTTGCACTAGAATCACAAACAAATCTAACATAGGGTTAAGAGATATAGGCAATATCTGAACCTAACAAGAAAACTTGGGCAGGGAGATTGAAGCATTGACAATGGTGGTATTCAGGAGAACGAAGAGCAAAATTCACATCAGGAAGGGGGGGGTTGGAATGGTCCATGAAGTTGGATCAATAGAGGTGACAACAAGAACAATTTGAAAAGCCATGGTAGGTGGTGGGAGGAAAAAGATATGGAGGAAAAGTCCACAAAAGCTAGGGCTTGAATGGGTAGTTGAAAATATGATGTGGGTTTGAGAGAAGTCAGAAGCATGCAGTAGGGAAAAAAAAGAGGATGGTAGAGGTTTTTAGAGGAAAAGGTTCGAGGGGGGGAACGTATTCTAGATGGTCAAGATAATCATTTTTCTCTCTAGATCACCATAGCTAACTAAGAGCTAGATTTATAGATTGACACAATATGTAGAGTTTGAATGTTTTATGCTCCTTTGTTGATGCCAAACACTCAAAGGTTTGTGCAAGAAAGAGCATCCACACTTGTAGAATCTTGCAATTGGATAGATTGGGGTTTGATCAAAACCTATGGCTATGGTACTTTCTAGGGGTTAAAAATAATAAGCAACTAGATGTGAATTCATGTAAAAATAATAAAAAACTAGATGTGAATCCAACTAGAGGTGAATCCATAGCTGATTATGATGTTGATTCTGAGAGAGAGAGAGAGAGAGAGAGAGAGAGAGAGAGAGAGAGATCATAGGCCCAATTAATTAATAATATAATTATTTTTGAAATGAAATTATTGAATGTTTGCAGCTTAGAGTATCTCCTAAAGGATTGGCTCATATGGTAACTGTTGTTTGATGAATTCAAGGTTATCCAAAATGTGTGCATGCATAGCATATTGATTGGAAGAATGCAATGACATACACATAAGTCATGGATTCTTGACAACGTTTTCAATAATTAAAAAAAACTAATTTTGTATCTTGGAGTATTTTTTAGATTATTGTTGACATTATCCATGTCTTTTACTACGTGTACTTTCTAATGAATCCATATTGAGCATATATCCTAGAGAGAATGCACTAGAGAGTTGGCTTAGAGTCACCAGCATGTGATGATGCCTACAACTCCTTTGACGATTTTGAATAGATACAGGGTCTGTACGATAGCCTGCCACATGAGTTTTGGAGCTCACCAACTAGACCCTATCTTGCAATCTAGAGGGTGCTCAAGGGCACCCCTTCACACCACAACAAGACAAAGCACCCATAGATGTGCACACAAACACGTTTACTGAACTAAATAAAAAACTTACGAGCACGTCTATTTGCACGTCTAGAGACCCGCATCTAATAGCGCGTCTATGTAGCAGACACACGGGCATATAGACGTGCATTTAGATGCCTAAATAGACGCTTTGCTTAAAAATTTTAAAAATAGACAGACGCATCGTTAAACGAATGTATAGACACGTTTTTAAATGGTCTTATAAACGCATTTATAGATGCACAAATAGATACTTCTCGAACAGACAGACACGTTTATAGATGCACTGATAGACACCCTTTTTAATATATGTTTTTTAATTTACAAAATGCTGTGTATGTTATGTATGCTATATTACAAGAATCCCATTTCCACATTGTGTAATTCAATTCTTACAGCCAACCGCATTTTAATTGCAATTCCAAATAAAACATTACAACTCCTGTGATGCTCCAATTTTGTATATGAAATATTTTGGAATATATATCACAGATAGTGTCCAAAAAGGATGGTTTTGATGTTTTGAAGGTTTTTGGAAAGTTTGGTGTTGGTTGAAAAATTTTGGTTTTTGTCCATTATGATGTCGGCTGGATTTTGCGGCTTCATTTTGAGTTGGTTAGAGAAATAATTTGAAGAAACTCTGTATGAAAGAGTTTTAGAACTTGTTGAGTAGAAAAACTTTGTCCTAGTGAAAAATTTGTGGTTCACTCATTTGCATGCCTATATGGAGGTCAGAAGTTGCTAACAAAGTGGTTTTGAGCTAAAAGTGCATCTAGATTTCCGTGTCGAGTTGCAGGCATTAGACGGAGGTCGACATGGAAGAATTAGCCATGAAAGGTCAAATGCAAAGGGAAAGAAGAGGGTCCGATCTTTGAGATGAGCTATTGAGTTATCCATTGGATGTATAAGGCGAGACGTCAAGATTCCGTACGTGTTTGTTATCAAAAGCGCACGCTAAAAGAAGGTGAAAAGCACATGCACACTTTTTGAGAAAAGCTGTTTTTGGCCGATTTTGGGGGCTTTTGGCTGTTTTTTTGGAAGTCATGAAAGGCTATAAAAGAAGAGGAGATCGTGAGAAGGAGAACACACAATCCAATGCATGCATATCGAGGCTACACGAAAGAGAAGAGAAGTCATGCATCTTGAGGTTGCATGACGAAGAGGAGGCACGCATATCGAGGCACTACGAAAGTGAAAATAGCACATGCGAATCGAGGTAGCGCAAAGAAGAAGATAAGATCAAGATATTTTGAGAGTGAGAGTGAGAGTGTGTGTTGGCTCTTTCCTACTGCTTTTGTAGGAAGAGCTGGGTATTCTATGTTGCAGGGTTCCGAGGCTTTTTGTCACCTACAGATATATTGGAATTGTCGTTGTAGTATATTTGTAGCTTAGGACCTCGAGTCGTGTTCCGGTGAGAGACGTAGGCTTAAGTGTGGTGAGTAAACATAATGCAAGCATGTGTAAAAGGCGCATAAACCATTGTTGTTGGGGTAATGAAGGCTTTCGCCTTCATTGGGGGTTGTAGGGTTTAGGAGGAATTTAAGGGTTTAGAAGGAGGTTCCAGGGTTTAGAAAGAGTTCAGGGTTAGAAAGAGTTCCAGGGTTCAGAAGGAGGTTCCAAGGTTTAGAAGGAGTTCAGGGTTAGGAGGAGGATCCAAGGTTCAGAGTAAAGTACATGGTGGAGAACTCGTCTCCCTCGTAGATCATTGAGTTTAAGGGTTTAGGAAAGCATAGGAGTGGGAGAGGAAGAAGGTGTAAGGGCATGGGTGAAGTAAGAGAGAGAGGAGGAAGGAGGAGGAGGGAAGAGGAGGAGGGAGAGGGAGGAGAGAGGAGGAGGAGGAGGAGGGAGGAGGAGGAGGAGGAGGAGGAGGGAGGAGGAGGGAGGAGGAGGAGGAGGAGGAGGAGGGAGAAGGGAGGAGGAGAGGGAGAGGATGGGTTGCAGGGTTGGAGGAGAGGGGAGAAGGGTTGCAAGGTTAGGACATGCTTTTGGACGTGCAGTGCAAGGAAGCATGGACACTTGAGACAAATGCTTGGAATACCAATGTAGAATCAACACAATGCCCCAAGAGTGTGGGCTTCATTCCATTATGGGGTATTTATACAAGTTGGAGAGCTTCCCTCTCTGCATGTAACACAAAGTCGTATCACAAAGTTGTAACACAAAGTTGTGTCGCAAAGTCGTAACACAAAGTTGTGTCGCAAAGTCGTAACACATTCTCTCTCTTCATGTAGAAGTTGTAACACAAAGTTGTTACACAAAGTTGTTACACAAAGTTGTAACACAAAGTTGTAACACAAAGTTGTGTCACAAAGTTGTATCACAAAGTCGTAACACATTCTCTCTCTTCATGTAGACAAACTCGTAACACAAAGTTGTTACATAAAGTCGTAACATAAAGTTGTGTCTAGAAGTTGTAACACAAAGTTGTAACACAAAGTTGTATCACAAAGTTGTATCACCTTCTCTTTCTTCATAAGTTCATGTTGGCACAGAGTCAACATACTCCCGGATCCATTTTATTACCCGTCCTCGGGTTATGGCTTATTTTGATTTCAGAGTTGGGATGCCATGTGCATAATTCAGTGGCTATTTAGCTTGTGGTATGCGAGTCGTTCCTGTTATAATGCTTTTGCACCACACAATTTGTAGTCAATAGTCCAGAAACTTATCTCCTCTTAAGGAGGGGTAGATGACTATGAATGTCAGAGGGGATCTCGTTGCTGAGGTTGCGGACGCTGCCATCGAATCTTCTTGGGAAGAGGTCTAGCGGGGGTCTCGTTGTGGAGGATTGGTATAAAAGGATGTTGTTCAAGAAGCTTATCTTCACTTCAGGAGGGGTAGATGTCAGAGGGGATCTCGTTGCTGAGGTTGCGGACACTGCCATCGAATCTTCTTGGGAAGAGGTTTGGCGGGGGTCTCGTTGATGAGGCTGTCATTTCTTGCTATCTTGCATACAGGTTGGATGCGATTGCACCCGTAGCATTGAGCTTGTAGATAATTAGTATGCAAGTTTGATATTTTTGCATATAGGAGACGGCTGTGATGTTTGGCGGGGGTCTCGTTGCGGAGGCTGCAGACTCTATTGCCAACTCATCTTGAGTTTTGGCATAGCTTTGTGTACTGCGTGTGAATTCATTGCATGCTTTGAGAGTATGGAATGAAAGTGTGTGATACTATTTTTTTATGCAATCTATTATGTGCCTATGCAAAATCATGTGAGTGCATGTGATGTGTCTAACTATATGCTTATTCGTGGGATTTGATAGGGAAACTAAGACTCAAACATCCCTAATGTGCAAAAAACGTGCGTATGCAGTGAGTGTGCGTGTAAGAATCTAGTGCAAACTATATGTGCAAAAACGTGCATATGCGAGTGAGTGCTTGTGATACAATCTAATCCTAACTAAGGAAGACTTGGTTTCCCAAATCTTCGTTTTTGTCGTGGATGGCTCGCGTGTTGATGTAGTAGCGCTTCAGTCGGCTCCCGTTTATTGTTGTGTTGAATTGCACTCCATCTAGTGTTTCAAGGAGCACAGCTCCAATGGGATTCATCTTTCGTACTCGGTAGGGTCCTTGACCTAGATATTTCAGTTTTCCCTTGTGTACTTTGGCATTGTATAACAGGACTAAGTCGCCTTCCTTGATGTCTTTAGCTTTCAGATTCCTGTCAAACCATGCCTTTCTTCGACGTTTTTCTGTTGTCATGGCATGATAAGCGACTAGTCTTGTCTCTGTATGCTTTTCCAACTGACAGAGCCTTTCTTTCAAGGACTCAGGATCACCCATGCGTTCCTGTATTGCGATGCGCAGACTTGGTATTATAAATTCAAGTGGGACCACGGCTTCAAGGCCGTACACCAATTGAAAAGGTGTGTTCCCTGTACTGACCTTGAATGTGGTTCTGTATGCCCATAAGGCTGCATTCAGTTTCTCTGCCCAATCAGAACGCTGTGGTTCTACTACCTTGGTGAGGATATTGCATATGATTTTATTTGTGGATTCTGCTAGTCCATTCCCTTGGGGGTAGTAGGGTGTGCTTTTTCTATGAATGACCATGAAGCCAGACAAGAGTTCTTGGATTACCTCATTGACAAAATGTGTGCCTCTATCCGACACAATTTCAAGGGGGCATCCGAATCGGGTGATCACATGTTCGTACAAGAATCTTGCTGTGCTTTTGGCATCTGCCTTTCTGACTGCCTTAGCTTCAGCCCATTTTGTAAAGTAATCAGTGGCCACAATGATGTAGCGTGCCTGTGTTCCTTTTGCTGCTGGATGTATGGGACCCACATAATCAATGCCCCATTTTTCAAATGGCTGTTGTGCAACAACTGTTGTTAGGGGATTGAAGTCTTTGTGTTGTGGTTTAATAGTTCGTTGGCATACATCACAGCCTTTTACATATTCATAGGCATCTGCCCACAGTGTTGGCCACCAGTAGCCTGCGAGGAGAACTTTCCTTGCTGTGGCTTCCCCTTGGAAGTGTCCTCCTGCAATGCCTTCATGGACTTCACTCAAGATTGGCAGGATCTCATGAGGCATTACACATCTTCTTAATATCTGGTCCTTGCCCATCTTGTATAGTTGTCCTGCAATGAGTTGATATGGTGCAGCCTTTAGAATCAATTTTCTGGCATCTACTGCTTTCATGTCAGGGGGTGGTCTTCCTGCCATCAGGTACCCAATGATATCTCCACACCATTCTGGAACAGCATCTATTTGAAATAGTGTGGCATCTGGTAAGTCATCTTCTACTCCAGTGGCTTCTTCTCCTGTCTTTACTCGAGACATGTGATCGGCAATGTAGTGTTGGGCACCTTTGCGGACCACAATTTTGAAGTTGAATTCTTGTAGCAAGAGGAGCCATCTGGTTATTCTTCCTGTGGTACACGGACGGTTCACAAGATAAAGCAATGCTTGATGGTCGGTGTAGAAGACAAAATCATTTGCAAGGAGATAGTGCCGAAATTTCTTTACACTGTACACCATTGCTAGGGCTTCTCTTTCTGTGGTTGTATAGTTGATCTCTGCATCATTGAGTTGTCGACTGGCGAAGTAGACTGGGTAGTCTTTCTTATGTTCACCAGGTTGACAAAGCACACTCCCAATTGCATACTTGGATCCATCAGTATGAACATGAAAATCAATATCCCAATTGGGAGATAGAAGGATGGGTGCTGTGATTAGGCGCCACTTTAAAAGCTCAAAGGCTTGGTCGCACTCTTCGGTCCATAAGAACTCCACTAATAACTTGTAAAGTGGTCTAGCTATCATGGCATACCGCAATATAAATCTTCTATAATAGCCGGCATGTCCCATAAAGACCTGTACACCTTTGGAATTTGTAGGAGGAGGCAATTCCATGATGATCTTGATTTTGTCCATGTCAGTTGCAATCCCATGTTGAGAGACGATGTGTCCCAAAACAACTCCGTGGGTGACCATGAACTGGCATTTTGTTGGATTTAGGGAGATGCCATACTCCCTGCATTTGATTAGTACTTCTTCCAGACATTTGAAGTGGTCCTGTTTGGTTGAATGGATGCACAAATCATCCAAGAAGACCTGTAAAAACTTATTCAAAAATGACTTGAAAGCTGTGAACATGACTCGCTGGAATGTGGCTGGGGCATTACAAAGGCCGAATGGCATGACTCTATATGCAAAAATACCCCATTCTGTAGCAAATGCTGTTTTCGATTGGTCTTGAGGAGCAATTTGTACTTGGTTATAGCCACTGAAGCCATCCAAGAAGCTATAAATTTCGGATCCTGCCACCTTTTCCAACACTGTTTCGGTTAAGGGTAGGGGGTAGTGATCCCTAATTGTGGCGGCATTCACATTTTTCAAGTTCACGCATATTCTGAGCTTCTTGTTGCGTTTAGGTACAATGACAATGGGGGAAACCCAATCAGTGTGCTCGATCTCGTAGATGAATCCGGCATCTAGGAGTTTTTCCAGCTCGTCATAAACCATGGTGCCATATTTAGGATTTGTGCGATAAGGTCCACATACCTTAGGGCGAGCACCTTCCCTTATAGGGATCGTGTGAACTGCCACTTCTGGTGAAATTCCTTTCATCTCTTTGTATGACCATGCTAGGCAGTCACGGTATTCCATTAGGAGGTCTTTGAGTTTGATTTCATCTTCTTGACGGAGCTGTTTCCCAATGAAAACCAACTTTTCTTCCTCCCCTTCAAGGGCGAGGTTTATTGTGCGTGTTTTTGCCGGTCCCTCATAGATTGGAGTTTCTCCAATGCTATCGGTTTCTTGAACTTCAGATTCTCTGATTGGTCTTGGCATTGCTATTGGTGCACTTCCACTTGTATAATTCTTAAAGTATTCCGGCACTTCTCGAAGATCGGCCTCTGATGGGGTTGAACTAGCCTGAGATGTGTCATGAGTACTGGGTGGCATAGTTGCATTTAGTAATTTGTTAGGCTCTTCTTTCCTTTCTTTTTCTGAAGTCTCTGGATCAAGCTTCATCCGCACATGTGGCTTATATTTCCGAAACTTCTTACGTTGGGAACTGTGGGGTAACTTTTCCACTGGCAAGGTGTTTCCAAGTAAGGGTTCATGTGCTGCACATACTCCTTCCAGTCCTTCAGGGGACCATTCAAGAGGTGGTGGTTTTGACTTTGAGGGGACTGCCTTTGCAAGATACAATTCCACAATCCGTGTTTGGACTCGTTCGAATTCATTGAAGTGCTCGGCCTTGGCTTTTCTGCGATTTCCTCCGGCAGCTTTCTTGCGGGATCTTCTGCTGTTATGCAACTGTGGAGGTTCAACTTTTGGGAGCTCAACTGCCATTAGGGCATGCAGAATGGCTAGGTCATTATCAAAGATTTGATCTTCAATTGCAGCATTCGCAGCTTCTGTCTCAAGGTCCCAAGGAAAATCTGAGTCATCATTGGTATGGGTACCTTCTTCAGGTTCATTATCCCATTCGAGATCAGCCATAAAGAAAGGCATCTCTAGATCGATTGGTTCTTCATGCGTCGGTGGAGGATCGACCTGTAGTGCGTTAGCATCTATCTGTGAGAAGATGGGGTCTAATGAATGGCAGTTGTCGATGGTTGCCAATGTTTGTATCCAGTTATTGACATTGCTTTGTGAGTCACCTGCTATGGCATGCTGTTGCAAGGGATCTGATTTGCTCGAGATTGTCGTGGAAGATGTGTCATCCAATGCTCTAGGAACAATTGGTTTAATAACTCCTGTCCCCACATTCACCCTGACTGCAGTGTCTCGATTCTGGATTGTCAATCTATCCGTTCCCCAGTCATGAAGGACTGATGCTTCCCGTAACCAAGGACGTCCCAGTAAGATTTGATAGGATTTTTTGGGGAGATCCAAGATTGTGAATTGAAGGGAGAAGCGGACTCCTGCAATCTTTGTGGACACGCCATTCACTATTCCCAAGGGTTTAGCCCGTGAATCATCGGCAAGGCGTATGTTGAAATTAGCCTTTTGCATTGGTGGAAGACCCCATTCTTGGTAAAGCTCCTTTGATAGTACATTGACACCTGCGCCACCATCCACTATGGCTTGGACTTCATTATATGCTTTGTGGATTAAAGGCACAGTGATGTTGCGTATGTCATCTCTCTCACCCATCCGCACAGGGATATCATCAATGTCGTTCATAGGTGGAGGGGGAGTTGCGAGTTCAATCCATCCTTTGAAACTCTCCCAGAGATTGGGACAATTTCGTAAGAGGATTCCGATGGGAATGGACACAGGGCAACTCAAGATGCTAGAGAGTGCAGCTCCTTCAAGTTGACGTGGCGGTACATTCTGTTGTGGAGTTTGTTGTTGGAACAAGGGCTCGAGTACAGTATCAATACTTTGTGGGGCCAAGTCATGGAGTGGGTCTTGAGCTTGTTTCTGAGCCTCAAATTGAGCTTGTTCATTTTGGACCCATTGCTGAAGTGCCTGAAAACGAGCCTTCTCCACCTCTGCATTCGGGAATGGAGCTTCTTTTATTCGAGGCTCGGGAGTTGATGTGGATGAACTCGGCTGCTCATTGCTTGGCAGAGGTGGAGGCACTTGTGCTTTCTTTCTCAGAAGTCGCTTCGGTTGGATTGGAATGATAGGTTCCTTCGTGGCCGCTTTCTGTTGGCGTGTAATTACATTGATAGGTTGTGACCTTAGACTTGCCGGACCCAGACTTTGATGGTCCACCCCAATGATGCCGATGGGGACGTCGGGCTTAACATCTGTTTGTTCTGGGACCTTATTTTTCATGGGACAATCCATACAGGCATGTCCTATGCCACAATCTCTGCAGAGTGGTTGGAAAGTGGCTGGGCTACCGCGATGAGGGCATTCTGCGATTCTATGATTTTCTCCACAACCGTAACACTTGATTGGTGCGCGAAATGTGTTGGGTCGCACTTGATTTGCATAGACTGGTATTAAACCCTCTGCACCTTCGACGTAGTACACTGGGTACTCTGCCTCATACTCAAATAGCGAGTCGACTTCCTCGGCTTGTAATTGATGTATTGGAACTGCTTGAGGAGCTGGATTTGCTGCTCTTGGATACGGTCGTGGATTCGGATTCCTGAGTAGTTGGGGGACTTGTGTCCGAACGGGTACAGGATTTAGTCTCGGAGCTGGGGGCGCTTGTGCAAGTGCCGGTTGCCTGTATACTGGCATGGGTGCCGCTTGGTATTGTGGTAGTCGAGGCGGATTGTTGCGCATGTTGAAGATGCAACTGGTCTCATCATGGCCGCCGACGACACAGATATGGCACCACAACCGTGGCGGTGGATTTGCTTGTGCATGGATTCTTGCTCTTAGGACTGGGCATTCATTTGCTGTATGATTTGCCAAGCAGTGTGGGCACCAGACATTTTCTCGCCGTGGATATGTTTGAGTTGGCGGCTGAGACAAGTGAAGTTTTTGATCCATGGCCTGCATCATATCTTCTTTCAGCTTCAAGGTCATGGCCTCGAGGCGATCTTCATTGGATGTTTCGGCAGTGTCCTTTGATTTACCTTTTTTCGAGCGCTTATCTCGTGTATTTGATCTGGCATCATCACTGCTAGTGTCTGAATCTGTCATGCCATCTTCGATGTCAATGGCTGCCGCATGAGCAGCACTGAATGTTTCATAGCTACTTATCTTTTTCATATCCTTGCGGATTTTCTTTCGTAGACCTGCTATGAACCATGCCGTGAGGTACTTTGCATCTGGGCGTGGGTCACATTTGGCGATCAATCTCTTCATCTTTCCCAGGTATGTGCGTACATCTTCCCTCCGGCCTTGTTCGATCTTGCTGAGTTGGAGAGCGGGATCATCTTGTAGCCTCTCCGTTTGAAAGCGACGTTTGAATTCGGTTTGAAGTAGGTCCCATGTAGCACGTTCTTCCACAAGAAGGTCGAGGTACCATTCTGATGCCTCATCAGTTAAGGCCATTGGAAACCAAGCCACCTTAGTTTCATGGGACTGATCACCACCTGCTCGACATGCGGCATCAAAATGTTGGAGGAAGCGCGCAGGGTCTCCCCTACCATTATATTTGGGAAGTTCCAGTTTTCCCAAGGGGCGTCAGCCGTGATTGTTGTGATTTCGTCGATTGAAGAAGTTGTCAGCCTCGGCATCGAGCTCGATGTCCCCATCATGCTCAGGACGGCGTCCAGCCATGTTGGGGCGTGGAGGAGTTAAAGGAAGTTGTTGAACCGCAGGGGGGGATTCGGGGTAGAGGATTGGCGGGGGCGATTGTTGCAGTGGAGTAAGTTGCGGATTGGGCAAGCGTTGGAGTCGAAGTCGTTGGCCAGAACGTAACTGCATGCAGAGGGTGCGTGATTGGCTAAGGGGATCGCTACCCCAAGTGTGGGTGTGGAGGTGGTGTCGTTAGGAGAGTTAGAGTGATGTTAGTTTGTGTAGGGACCGTCATGTTAATAAGGTGCCTAGGATTGTCCTACGTGTGTAGGGAAATGTGCCGGTGCTGACGGATCGTTAATCGGAGGTCGCGGCGTGAAAATACGAGTGAATTAATGCAAAATGAGGCCCACACGGGGGCGCGAACGAACGTGTGCTAGGGATGCCGAAATGGTGTGCAATGGGCTGGAAAAATACCCCGTAACGTGGTGTTTCCGTGTGTGAAATCTGGGTTCAAACGGGGTTCAATTTGGGTCCCAAACGGATGAGTTTCGAGGGGTTAAAGGAGGGCTAAATTTGGCGTTTGGGGGGGTCCTAATGGTGGTGTGAATGGACTTTAAGTCCAACCGAGGGGTTGAAACTAAGTGACTCTAGTTAGACTAACTAACCTAGATCCTCCCAGTTACTGTAACTGGGAGGTTGAACTAACTGTAGTTAGATACTAACTGAAGAGTTAGTCTAACCCAACCGAGGGCTAACTAAACTAACCTAAGGTTAACTAACCTAACTAACCTTACTCTAGTTAATGCTAACCGAACTAACCTAACCTAACTGTAGTTAGGACTAACTAACCTAGGATTAATCGACTAACCTAACTTAACCGAACCTGGGTTAACCACTAACCTAACTGCAGTCAACTAACCGGAGGTTAGTTTAGGTTAGGTTTAGTTAAATTTTATTTTTTTTATTTTTTTCGGGGTGGGGGGCTGCCCGACGGCGGCGGGCGGGCGGGGGGGGGGGGGGGGGGGGGGTTTGGCGCGGGGGGTGGGGTGGGGTGGGCGAGGGGATGCGCGGGGGGTGTGAGGGGAGTGCGAGGGGAGTGTCTGTGAGGGGGGTGTGACGGGGGTGCGAGGGGGGTGTGAGGGGGGTGCGAGGGGGGTGTGGTGTGAGAGAGGAGAGGGGGCGGGTTGAGTGCGGGGAGGGGCGGGGGAGGGCGGGGGAGGGGGCGGCGCTGTGTGCGCCACCGCGGGGGCGGGGGGCGGGCGGGGTAGGGTAGGGGGGCGGGGAGCGGGGGGTAGGGTGGGGGGCGGTACGCAGGGGCGGGGGAGCGGGGTAGCGGGGGCTGCGCCGCCGCGGGGCGGCGCGGGGCGGGGAGCGCGGGCGGGGTGGGCGGGGGCGGCGCGTTGCGCCGCCGCGGGGCGGCGGGCGGGGGAGCGGGGTAGCGGGGGCTGCGCCGCCGTGGGGCGGCGCGGGGCGGGGAGCGCGGGCGGGGTGGGCGGGGGCGGCTTGTGGCGCCGCCGCGGGGCGGCGGGCGGGGGCGGCGCTGGGCGCCGCTGGGTTGCGGGCGGGGGCGGCGCGGGGTCGCCGCCGCGGGGCGGCGGCCGGGGTGGAGGGCGGGGGCGGCGGCGGCGTCTCTGCGGAGCGCCGCCGCGGGAACGAGGGGTTGGGTGGGGTGGGGTGGGTGGGATGGGGGGGTTGAGCAGGGTAAGGGAGAGGGGGAGAGAGGGGGATGGGGGGGCGAGGGGGGGTAAGGGGGAGGGGGAGAGAGGGGGATGGGGGGGCGAGGGGGGAAAGGGGGAGAGAGAGAGAGAAGGGGTGGGGGAGGGAACGAGGGGGAGAGAGGAGAGAGTGAGAGAGAGAGGGGGTGGGAGAGGGAACGAGGGGGGGAAGTGGGAGAGAGGAGAGAGAAAAGAGAGAGGGGGAGGAAGAGGGGGAGGGGGAGGGCGAGATGATGGTAGAGAGAGAAGGGGAGGGGGGAGAGAGAATGAGGGGGAGAGAGGGGAATGGGGGAGGGGGAGGGGGAGATGAAGGGGGAGGTGGTGGTGGAGGGGGGGAAAAGAGGGGAAGGGGGGAGGAGGTGGAGGGGGAGGGGGGAGGTGGTGGTGGACTCCCCGGCAGCGGCGCCAAATGTTGGCTCTTTCCTACTGCTTTTGTAGGAAGAGCTGGGTATTCTATGTTGCAGGGTTCCGAGGCTTTTTGTCACCTACAGATATATTGGAATTGTCGTTGTAGTATATTTGTAGCGAAGCAAGCATACTACGCGAAGTATAAGTAATGTGAAGAAAAGCAAAGCGAGCACGCTAAAAGTAGATTTAACAGCCGCATCTATATACGCATCTAAATACATAGATCAGATGCGGTTTTAGACGCGCTTGTAGATGTGCACCACAGAACAAACAGATGCGGTTTTAGATGTGCTTATAGACGCGCACCACATAACAGACAGATGTGGTTTTAGATGCGCCACAGAGTTTAAAATTAAATATTTGAAGAAAAGCAAATGTTTTTGAGTTGTTTGTTTGTAGGATGTCTTCATCTTCAACAAGTAGCTCCAGTGAGGATGAATCCCTCTGCATCCACCATCTCGAAATGTGGTTGGAGCAAAAAATCAAATGTATGTGTGATTGATGTCAAGGAAACATGTATCGTGCATGCACGATTACACTCAATCACATCTCAAAGTATGGAGAATGGGATGCGACCGTAAACATGTTAAGGGTTTGTAAGTTAAGGTTGATTGAGATACCTATGGGTGTTCATATGTTTGAGTTATGATCCCATTTTAATTTGATACAGGATGTAGTGCCACAGCCGCATATGTTGCCCTATGCTTGCCGTGAGGAGGCAAAGCATCGACGATATGAGGTGGGATCATCAGGAGGGACCGTTATGGATGCATGGAGTGATGGTGATAGTAGCCCTCTGCCATTACCTCATGAAGCCATGGAGGAGGAGGTGTTTGATGATATGGTGTGGGATTTATATGTCCATCAAGGGAGGGATGATAGCATGGAGCAGGATGATCTTTTTACTGCAGCATCGACTCCACTGTTTGAGGGGTGCACGTTCTGTGTTCTACGTGCCTCCCTTGAGTTACTAAACTTGCAAACCATCTATGTATGGAGCAATGCAAGTTTGAATGCATTACTCAAGTAAGCTTTAAAGTCTATTTTGCAAACATGGTGAATTAGGCTAGTGGGTCAATTACTCGAATGCTTTTCCTCATTTATGGTCTTCACGTGCAGGCTATTGTGTAAAATGCTTCTAAGGGAGAATAAATTACCGACCTCAAGAGATATGGCAAGGCAACATGTGACCTCTCTTGGAGGATTAGATTACAAGTGCATCCATGCATGTGTCAACAATGCGTTTTGTTTCGTGGACTACATAAGGATGCAAGAGAGTGTCCTACTTGTGAAGAGGTAAGATATAGAGAAGATCTCAAAACTTTGGACGTGCCTCGTAAGGTTCTGTGACATTTTCCCATAATCCCTCGCATCCAACATATGTTCAAGTGCAAATCTATTACAGAGCTCATGTCATGGCATTCCTCCCATCGATCAACCGATGGCAAGTGGAGAACTCCCGCGGACTCTCTTGCATGGAAGCATATTGAAGACACATGGCCAAGCTTCACGGAAGAACCTAGGAGCTTGAGACTTGGATTGGGTATGGATGGTGTAAACCCATTTGGTCTCAAAAACACCTCTTACAGTGTATGGCCAGTAATATTGGTGAATTATAATCTTCCACCCTCTATGGCTATTAAGAAAGGACATGTTATGTTATCCCTTCTAATTCCAGGGAAACATAAAGTCAAAAATCCTGATGTTTATTTGGAGCCTTTGATTGATGAGCTAGAGATACTTTGGAGAGGTATCGAGGTGCATGATGTGAGCAGGCCTCCCTTGTCATGAGACTTCAACTACAAAGCAGTCTTGATGTGGATGATGCATGACTTCCCAGGCTATGGCGAGTGTTCAGGTAAGCATTGCACTTCTAATTATGAATAGGCAAAGGATGTGGCACCCTAAACCCACCTTCAACTCTTAATTGGATCTATTGTTCTCAGGTCTCACTACATCGGGTTACCATGCATGTCCTGTTTGTGGTCCTTCGCTAGTTGTCTCACGGGCCGACGCATTGAATAAGGTCATCTATGAGAATCACCATCGATTTCTCCCACCTGATCATCCTAGATATGTTGCTCCTTGGAATGAAGTCCTCCCACAATCACTCACCGCGGGAGATTGGATGAGAATTTGGGACGGTTCCATGACTCCTCCACCACTTGGCATGAGCCGGTAAGGGTTTGTAACTATTGTGTGCTATATTGGCTGGAAATAAAGATTGCCCACTAACACAAACTTTTGTTTAGATACTCCATCTTTTATTGTTTACCATATTGGTTCCACCTCAAGATCAATCACCTGCTTGATCCCATGCATATCTTCAAGAATGTGGCATCTACCATTTGGGAGCATTTGAATGGGACACGAGATTCTACAGGCATAAGGGAGGATCTATGTATCACAGGGAGGATGCGTGAAGCTTGGCCACAAGAGAGACCAAATGGGCGTGTTTTTTTACCTCGTGCACTGTGGATGCTATCAAAACTAGAGATGGCAATGGTGAAACATGCTATTATTACAATTCGTACTCCCACTGGATGCATGAGGTGTTTGAAGGGAGCCTTTACAAAGAGCAAGAAAAAAGGTGGAGAGCAATTATATGGCTTGAAATCTCATGATTGGCACAAGATGCTCCAAGTAAGTATTTTATGTGCATAATATCTTTTTCCTTTCAAATTTGAGAATGAATAATTATAAGCAACTAATCAACCACCTCCTCGTGGGTTCAGTTCATACTACCTACTAGTATTTCACGTAGTGCATCGAAGGACGTGAAAGATTGTATTTACAAGATGGATGACTTGTGAGGTACTTTACATGATACAAAATATGATGTGTATCAATGCTCCATGCAAGTTTGAATGCATATTGCTAATATGCTGTACTTTTTCATTTCTAGGTATGTGAGCTCAAAGGAAATAGATTCCACCATGCTTGAGAATGCTCAAGTTATGTCAGTGGAGGTGGTTTGCTTAGTGGAGGAGACATTTCCACGTTCTATTCTCACAAGCCAACTACATCTTATAGTGCATTTGGTGGATGAGATTGCTATATGCAGTACTATACAGGCACGATGGTTGTTCTTCCTCAAGCGCTTCATGAAGACCTTAAAGGGCTTCGTGAGACAAAATGCAAGACCCGAAGGTAGCATGGCCAAGGGTTGGTTGGTACAAGAGTGTCACACACCATTATTTCACAATCACAATCAAAATTGTAGCAAGATAATAATCACAAATGAACAAGAAGAGAGATTCCAGTATGAATCAAATTGATGAGTCTTTATAATAATTTTGGAGAAGAATCACCCATCCACCCCCGAGCTATCTCACTCTCACTCTCACTCGCATGAAGATGTTCAAATCAGATGATCAAAATGATCAAATCTCAATCACACTCTCACTCTCACTCTCACTCTCAAAATATCTTGATCTTATCTTCTTCTTTGTGCTGCCTCGATTCGCGTGGGCTAATTGTGACTTTCGCAGTGCCTCGATATGTGTGCCCTCTCTTCGCTCGCGCAACCTCAAGATGCATGCCTTCTCTTCTCTTTTGCACAGCCTCGATATGCAAGCGTTGGATTGTGTGTTTCCCTTCTCACGATCTTCTCTTCTTTTATAGCCTTTCATGACTTCCAAAAAGTGGCCAAAAGCCCCCAAAATCGGCCAAAAACAGCTTTTCTCAAAAATCGTGCGTGTGCTTTTCACCATCTTTTAGCGTGCGCTTTTGATAGCAAACACGTACGGAATCTCGACGTCTCGCTATTCGGAGCATCACCACGCGTGCCTCGTAGATCCAATGGACAAGCTTAATAGTTCATCTCGAGGATCGAACCCTCTTCTTTCCCTTTGCATTTGACCTTTCATGGCTAACTCTTCCATCTTGACCTCCATCTAATGCTTGCAACTCTTGACATGGAAATCTAGATGCACTTTTAGCTCAAAATCACTTTGTTAGCAACTTTTGACCTCCACACAGGCATGCAAATGAGTGAACCACAAATTTTTCACTAGGACAAAGTTTTTCTACTCAACAAGATCTGAAACTCTCTCATACAGAGTTTCTTCAAATTATTTCTCTAACCAACTCAAAATCAAGCCGCAAAATCCAGCCAACTGGTACCATAATGGACAAAAGCCAAAATTTTTTGACCAACACCAAACTTTCCCAAAACCTTCAAAACATCAAAACCATCCTTTTTGGACACTATCTGTGATATATATTCCAAAATATTTCATATACAAATTGGAGCATCACAAAGAGTCACTTGTATATATTTCTGAGTTTCTTGTTGCTGTGGATAGCTCTCTCCCACGACTATGGAGAGATGATGAAGACCTAAGGATGACCTCTATTGCGCCTCAAGGGAAAGGACGCAACAAAGTAATAGACACGGAGTTACATAATAGTATCAACCTCTATTGCATGCTTAATAGTGATGTGATGAAAAGATGGGTGACAAGATACGAGGATGCAAGGCAAGAAGACAAGAAGAAAGGGCCCTCTTTCGTACACACCACGGATCTCATGTGCCATACCCTCAGTATCTAAGAGCACTTCCAAAGGATATTCATGTGGATTGGCTACTTGATGAAATGGAGAAAGCATAGAAAGACGAGGGGATGCATATCACAATGGAAGAATGGGAGTATGCTAGGGGATGCATGAGCAAGGTCGGTATATAGATGTTATGCATAAGTTAGGAGATTTCAATAATTTAGATTGCTTATTTAATTGATTTTTTCTTGGTGTAGTGCACTATGTTCAATGCTATATGGTGTGAGGGCAAGCATTTTCGAACACAACAGATTGATGATAAGAGAAACACACAAGATTGCGGCGTCATTGCTAGCTTTGAGGGAGCCAATGGAGCCATGGATGATTATTGTGGCATAATCCAAGATATTATTAAGCTTGACATTCGACGCTTCTTTGTGTATGTTTTGGATGTAAAGTGGTTTAAGGACATGGTGGAAAGAGGCCCTAATGCAACAATCAAACGCCATGCAAGTGGCTTTGTAACTATTGACTCCACAAAGTTTTGGCAAAGTAGGAAGGACACACTAGTACTACCGCAACAATGTGAACAGGTACTGTGCACACATATAAAAATACTCGCTTTTAAATATTTGATGCAAGAAAAATAACATGATTGTATTTGTGTTTGAATTAGGTTGTCTATCAACCAATGGTGGATAATAATAGATGGTGGCATGTCATACCTATTATGCCACGTTCCAAAGTGATGTATAGTACATTTAGTAATATGGAGTGTATGGAGGATGATCATGGCCATGGACGTGATGATGACTGTGATATGAGAGAGGAGGAGGATCATGGGATAGGAGATATAGATATTGAGGCCATTACCCATGAGGATGAGCCTACCATTGGTGATGCTGATTTCGATGAGCACATGAGTAGCACAAGTAGTAGTGGGTTGAGTGTATTTGTAGATCTAAACACTTGTTTGGATTTTGAAGTAGATAGTTTGGCAAGGGTTGATCTCATTGAGGATGAAGGGTGAGTTACAAATCAATTACCTCTTGGATCCCATCCATATCTTGAAGAATGTGGGAGCTTCTATTTTGGAACACTTGCTTGGTGACAAAGACACAAGGGGAGTGCAAGAAGACTTGCACAGGATGGGTAGGATGCCTCACTTGTAGCCCCAAGAGCATGTGTGTAGAACTCAAGAGGGTGGTTCTACAACATATCAAAGCTCATGAAAGATAGGCAGTCAGTCCATACCAAGAGGAGGCTCCTCACTATTATCTCTCTAATCTTGAATCCAATGAATTGCCTTCCTATGTGGTGGTGGAAGTTATTGAGCATGACCTTCATAAACCATCTTGCTCATATGTTTGGAGTGTCGTGCATTTAAACTAGGGCCACAAATAACCCATGTGTTTTAAGTCCTACATATATGCATGGACACATAGGTCATTAGACATGCATAGATCACACCATAGTAAAGCATAAAGGTATCAATAGGCATGGAAAATCACATACCTATGCACTTCCCATATCCTAAACAGTCATGCATGGTCCACATCAAAATTACCCTCATGCACATGTCTACGAATGGCAACTATAGACGCACCTTATAGATGCACAAAATAGCGGGCATGTTTATAGGCCTAAATAGAGTTAGTAAAAACATGGGCGCATTTATTAGCGCATCTAATAGCACATCTACACTGTCTTTTAGACGCATTTATAAACACGTAGCAAAGAATACAGAGAGTAAAATTTTGCTATAGGCTAATAAATGTGCATCACTGCTTTCCATACATTTCCCATGATTACCAAAGCACATAATTTTAATAAAAATATCAATTCTTTTTGGCAAACCACATATATAAAAATTAAGTGAGGTGAGAAGAATGAGACAATATATAAAATAGTTTTGCCAATATCAATGATGGGCTACCACTCGATCTCATCCCCAATAAGATCAACCCTTGACAAACTATCTACTTCAATATTCAAACCAATGTTGAGATAAATAAATACATTCAGCCCACTACTACTTGTGTTACTGTGCTTATCAAAATCAACATCACCAAATGGTAGGCTCATCCTCATGGGTAATGGGCCTGAATATCTGTATCTCTATCTCATGATCATCCTCCTCTCTTGTATCATGAATGATCATCAGGTCCATGGCCATGATCATCCTCCATACACTCCATATTAGTAGATGTAATATACATCCCTTTGGAAAGTGGTGTAATAGGTATGACATGCCACCACCTATCATTATCCACCATTGGTTGATAGACAACCTAAATTCAAACACAAATACAATCATGTTATTTTCCTTTCATCAAAGGTATCAAATATTAAAAAGTGAGTATTTTTATATGTGTATAGTACCTATTCACATTGTTGCAGTAGTACTAGTATGTCCTTCTTACTTTGCCAAAACTTTGTGGGCTCAATAGTTACAAAGCCACTTGCATGGCGTTTGATTGTTGCATTAGGTCCTCTTTCCACCACGTCCTTAAACCACTTGACATTTTGATACAATACTTTGCACATGCCTTAAATCTATTCACTTTAAGTCCCATGCAAATTATCATGTCCATCAGACACTGTTTACATGGTTGGGGACACTGTTTGCATGGTTGGGCATGCATACGTTTTCGTTTTTCACCACATCTCATACATGAGTATGCAAAAATATGCATCAGCATGCTCCTATCACATGTGCATACGTATGATGGGTACAATTATTTCGATAAACCTTAAAAATACTCACTTTGAGGCCCATTCAAAGTATCATAACCACACTATTTGCATGGTTGGGCAGGCGTATGTTCTTATTTTTTTCACCATGTATCATACATGAGTATGAAAAAATATGCATCTGCATGCTACTACCACATGTGCATATGTCCGATGGGTACAACACTTTTCACATGCATTAAACCTATTCACTTCAAGTCTCATGCAAAGTATCATGTCCATTATACATCATTTGCATAGTTGGCCACGCATATTTTTGCATTTTTCACCGTCCCATACACTAGAATAAAAAGTTACGCATCGACGTGCTTCTATCACATCTACATTTGTCTAATTGTTATGATACTTTGCACACACCTTAATACTATTCATGTCCTGTGCAAATTCTCTTGTCCATCAAACACCATTTGCATGGTTGGGAACACACATGTTCTCATTTTTCATGTCTCATATATGAGTATTAAAACTATGATCCTATCTCATGTGCATTTGTTCGATGGATATGATACTTTGCACACAACTTAAAACTATTTAATTTAAGGCCCATTCAAATTTTCATGTCCAGCAAACACTGTGTGTATGGTTGGGCATGCATATGTTTTCATTTTTCAACCACATCTTATACATGAGTATGAAAAAATATGCATAAGGCATGCTCCTATCGCATGTGCATAATTATGATGGATACAATTCTTTGCACACACCTTAAAAATATTCACTTTAAGGCCCTTGCAAAGTATCATGACCATTAGACATTGTTTGCATGGTTGGGCAAGAGTATCTTCTTAGTTGTTCACCACATCTCCTAGATGAGTATGGAAGATATGCATCAGCATGCTACTACCGCATGTGCATATGTCCTATGGGTACAATAATTTTTACACACCCTAAACCTAAGACCCATTCAGTTTATCATGTCCATCGTACATGGTTGGGCACACATGTTTTTGCATTTTTCATCACATCCCATACTCGAGTATAAACAAATGTGCATCGACATGATCCTATCGCATTTGCATTTGTCCAATGCATATGATACTTTGAACATTACTTAAACCTATTTACTTTAAGGCCCATGAAAAGTATCATGTTTATCAAACATCGATTGCATGGTTGGGCATGCATATGTTCTTGTTTTCCACCACGTCTCATACATGAGTATCAAAAATACGTATCGTCATGCTTCTATCACATGTGCATTTGTCCTATGGATACGATACTTTGCACATGAATTAGAATTATTCACTTAAGTCCCATGCAAAGTATCCTATCCATTAGACACCATTGGCATGGTTGGGCACTCATATGTTCTCATCATTCACCATGTCTCATACATGAGTATCAGAAATACGTATTGGCATTCTCCTGCCATATGTGCTTTTTTAAATGGGTATGATACTTTTCACTCTCATTAAACCTATTCAATTTAAGGCCTGTGCAAAGTATCATGTCCATCATACACCATTTGCATTGATGGGCATGCATATGTTCTCAATTTTTACCACCTCTCATACATGAGTATCAAAAATATGTATGGGTGTGCTCCTATTGCATGAGTATTTGTTGGATGGGTATGATACTTTTTTTTTTTGCGCAAAAATTAGTGTTAGTTATATTGCTTTAAAACGAGAGTATAAGAGGGCCTAAAGGCCAGCGGGCTGCAATCGCAAAATGGATAAATCCTGAGGTAGCAAAATACTAATTACAAGCCTCTCAGGACATAATCATCGGAGAGTGGAATGGGTATGATACTTTGAAAATGCCTTAAACCTATTCAACTTAATACCCGTGCAAAGTATCATGCCCATCAGACACTATTTGCATGGTTGGGCACACATATTTTCCTATTTCCATCACGAGTTATATCTGAGTATAACAAAATAAGAATACGCGTGCATCTATCACATGTGCATTTGTCCAATGGATATGATAATTTGCAAACACCTTAAAATTATTTATATTAAGACTTGTGCAAAGTACCATTCCCACCAAACACCATTTGCATGGTTGGCCATGCATATTTTTCTATTTTCTACATCTCGTACATGGGTATAGGTTCTATCCTAAAGCTGCTATGCTACTCCAAATACAATAACACTTAGACAAAATATTTATGACATTATGTATAAGATTCCATACAATTTTTGTCTTGTTTTGGCCATCAATTGCCCAACATGGTTATGCAAAATCAATGTTGGTGACCCACACACATTTTAGCTTGTGCAACGAGGTTTTTTAAAACAAAAAGTATTATAAAGACCTATTTATGGGACAATATTTGGTACGATACTTGGGTACAATATGACTTAGACATATACCAACTCTCAGTTAATTATTGGATATAGAGCCAGGGATTTGACCTTACCCTATATTAAATGCTTCAGCTCGTAGTGCAGCAAAAAAATTGTTATCTACCATAAAATAATATGCTACACTGGTCAAATACAATAACACTTAGTCAAAAGCTTTATGAGAGGAAAATTTCCTTCAATATAGGCCATACATTAGATGGAAGATCCAAGGGGGGAGATGGGTGTAGAAGGGGCTTCAATTTCAGACATAGATTTGCTGGAAGATCCAAGGGAGGAGATGGGTGTAGAAGGCGCTTCAGTCTAGGCCTAAATTTAATGGAAGATCCAAGGGAGGAGATGGTTGTAGAGGGGCTTCAATCTAGGCCATAGATTTGATGGAACATCCAATGGATAAGATGGGTGTACAAGATACTTCAATCTAGACCATAGATTTGATGGAAGATCCAAGAGAGGAGATGAATGTAGTAGGCACCTCAATCCTAGCCCTCCATTATGTGCCTCATCAATCCTAGCCCTCCATCTTTGAAGGTTGATCTCCACCTTCCATTATAATCCTCCAACCTAGCCCTCCATTATGCACCTCCATATTAGCCATTGATCTCGATCTAGATCAAGGGCCCACATTAAAAGGTAACTATTGATGTCCACCCTCCATTATGTGCCTCAATCTCACATGTTTAATACTCCTCCCCCTCCCCCTTTTATTTTAATTCAAACGCTCCCTCTCCCCCCCCCCCGCTTTATCCCTAAATATTTTACTTACTTGTGAAGGCCTACCCTTCGCTGCTTTATCCCTAAATATATATACCATTCCCCCCTCCCACCTTTATTTAATTGAAGGCCCCCCCCCTTCCTCCTTTATCCATAAATATTTTATATACCACTCCCCCCCCGCCTCCTTTATTTAATTGAATCCCTCCCTCCCCCCTTTATCCCTAAGTATTTATACCACTTCCCTATGACCTCTTTATTTAATTGAAGCCCTCCCCCCCTCCCTCATTTATCCCTAATATTTTGCAATCATATACCACTCCCCCCCCCCTTAATTTAATTGAATCCCACCCTCCACCCTTTATCCCTAAATACTTATAACTCTCCCCCCTCTCTCCTTTATTTCATTGAATCCCTCTCCCCTCCCTCCTTTAACCCTAATATAGCTTGCCATCATATCCCCCCCCCTTTTATTTAATTGAAGACCTCCTTCCACCATTTATCCTAGTCTATATTTAATTTACTTGAAGCCCTCCCCCACCCCTCTTTATCCCTAATCATATAACACTCGTGTTGACTCTGTGCCAACATGAACTTATGTAGAAAGAGACTGTGATACAACTTTGTGTTACAACTTTGTGATACAACTTTGTGTTACAACTTCTACATGTAGAAAGAGAATGTGTTACAACTTCTACATGTAGAAAGAGAATGTGTTACAACTTTGTGTTACAACTTTGTGATACAACTTTGTGTTACAACTTTGTGTTACATGCAAAGAGAGAAGCTCTCCAACTTGTATAAATACCCCATAATGGAATGAAGCCCACACTCTTTGGGGCATTATGTTGAGCTACTTTGGTATTCCAAGCATTTGTCTCAACTGTCCATGCTCCCTTGAACTGCACATCCAAAAGCATGTCCTAAACCTTGCAATTCCTCCTCCCCTCTCCTCCAACCTTGCAACCCATCCTCTCCCTCTCCTCCTCCCTCCTCCTCCTCCCTCCTCCTCCTCCTCCTCCCTCCTCTCTCTTCTTTCCCCCATGCTCTTATACCTTCTTCCTCTCCCACTCCTATGCTCCCCCTAAACCCTTTGTTCCTCAACCCTTAAAATTCCATGATCTACGAGGGAGACGAGTTCTCCACATGTACTCTACCCCCACCTTGGAACCTCCTTCTAAACCCTAGAGCCTCCTTCTAAACCCTGGAACCTCCTTCTGAACCTTGAATCCTCATTCTAACCCTGTACTCCTTCTAAACCTTGGAACCTCCTTCTAAACCTTGGAACTCTTTCTAACCCTGGAACCTCCTTCTGAACCCTGGAACCTCCTTCTAACCCTGGAACCTACTTCCAACCCTTAAACTCCTCATAAACCCTACAACACCCAATGAAGGTGAAAGCCTTCATTACCTCAACAAAGATGATTTACGTTCCTTTTACACATGCATGCACTTTGTTTTCTTACCACACTTAAGCCTACATCTCTCACTGGAACACGACTCGAGGTCCTAAGCTACACATATACTACAACCGACAATCCCAATATATCTATAGGTGACAGAAAGCCTCAGAACCCTGCAAACATAGAATACCTAGCTCTTCATATGAAAGTAGTAGGAAAGAGCACAACAAACTACTTCAAACTTTCATGAACATAACACTCAAGGGAAAGGAGAATATTTTTTTTTTTCCATTTCTAGCCAAACATATCAACCCCAAGCATCAACCTTGGGTTACTACCTTAAGAAATTTTCTTTATTTCTTAAAGAGAAGCCACATGATATACAATCAGGCTAGGTGGTGGGCACAAATGCATAGAGCTTGCGATTTCGATCATTTTACCGTTTTTTAGAAAAGCAAACCGAGCTATCCATAAAGAGTTATGGCTCGGGAAGTGTTTAGGGTTAAACCCTAAACCTAAAATCAAATCCTATAAAGACCAACTCCACCCCCTCATTCTTCATCTTTCACTTTTTGCCTCCATCCTCTTCTTCATTCCGAGCCCCACGCAAGACACTCCTCCCTCTCCATCAACCACCACCTTACTCCCATCCTCACATTGTAAGTGACTTCGAGCCCATCTCGCAGCAATAACCTAGCCATCCGCCCATCGTCCATTGTTCCACAACAATCCCGTTACATCAAGAAAGACTTGGAGAGCATTCAGGTGACCACTTCTCCCCTCCTTCGATTTTCGTCCGTCAACTCTTTTATTTGCTCTCTTTTTTTCCCCCCCTCCCATTTCCACCACTCCCCCCTCCCCCTCCCCCTTCCCCCTCTTTCTAACCCCCCCTCCCCCTCCATCTCCATCTCCACCTCCCCCTCCCCCCTCCCCCTCCATCTCCACCTCCCCCTCCCCCTCCCCCCTCCATCTCCCCCTCCCCCTCCCCCCTCCATCTCCATCTCCACCACCCCCTCCCCCTCCCCCCTCCATCTCCACCTCCCCCTCCCCCTTCCCCTCCATTTCTACCCCCCCCTCCCCCCTCCCCCTCCATCTCCACCTCCCCCTCCCCTCTCCCCCTCCATCTCCACCTCCCCCTCCCCCCTCCCCCTCCATCTCCACCTCCCCCTCACCCCTCCCCCCTCCATTTCCACCACCCCCTCCCCCTCCCCCTCCATCTCCACCTCCCCCTCCCCCTCCCCCCTCCATCTCCCCCTCCCCCTCCCCCTCCCCCCTCCATTTCCACTATGCCCTCCCCCTCCATCTCCATCTCCCCCTCCCCCCTCCCCCTCCATCTCCATCTCCCCCTTCCCCTCCCCCTCCATCTCCACCTCTCCCTTCCCCTACCCCCTCCATCTCCCCCTCCCCCTCCCCCCTCCATCTCTCTCTCCCACCTCCCCTCCATCTCCACCTCCCCCTCCCCTCTCCCCGTCCATCTCCACCTCCCCCTCCCCTCTCCCCGTCCATCTCCACCTCCCCCTCCCCCTCCCCCCTCCATTTCCAACACCACATCCCCCCTCCATCTCCACCTCCACCTCCCCCTCCCCCCTCCCCCTCCATCTCCACCTCCCCCCTCCCCCTTCCCCCTCCATATCCCCCTCCCCCTCCCCCCTCCATCTCCCCCCTCCCCCCTCCCCTCGAACTCCATCTCGATCTCCCCTCCCCCTCCATCTCCACCTCCCCCTACCCCTCCCCCCTCCATTTCCACCACCACCTCCCCCCTCCATCTCCATCTCCACCTCCCCCTCCCCCCTCCCCCTCCCCCCTCCATCTCCCCCTCCCCCTCCCTCTTTCCCTCCCCCTTTCTCTCTCTCTCTCTCTTGATCTTCCCCTCCCCCCTCCATCTCCACCTCCCCCTCCCCCTCCCCCCTCCATCTCCCCCTCCCCCTCCATCTCCCCCTCCCCCTTCCCCCTCCCTCTCCCATTTCCACCACCCCCACCACCTCCCTCTTTCACTCTCTCTCTTTCTTTCTCTCTCTATCCCTCCCCCTTTCTTTCTCTATCTCTCTCTTTCCTTCTCTGTCTCTCTCTCTTTTTCTCTGTCTCTCTCTCTCTTTCTCTCTCTCTCTCTCTCTCTCTCTCTCTCTCTCTCTCAATCTCTCTCTCCCTTTCTCGCTCTCTCCCTTACTCTCTCCCCCTCCCCCCTCTCTCTCTCTCTCTTCCCCATACCCCCCCTCTCTCTACCACCCTCCCCCTCTCTCTCCCTCTCTCTACCTTTCTCTCTCTCTCTCTTGTTATCTCTCTCTCTCTCCCTCCCTCTCTTACTCTCTCTCTCTACTCTCTCTCTCTCTCTCTCCCTCACTGTCTCTCTCTTTTGTTTTCCCCCACCCCCCCTCTCTCTCTCTCTCCCTCACTCTCTCTCTCTCTCTCTCTCTTCTCTCTCTCTCTCTCCCCCTCACTCTCTCTCTCTCTCTCTCTCTTCCCCCACCCCCTCTCCCTCTCCCTCTCTCTCTCTCTCTCTCTCTACCCCTCCCTCTCGCTGGTCGCTCCCTACTAAGCAAGGGCCCTTAGCCCCTTGCTGTTGTGGGCCCACGCCCACAGAAATGCCGGGCGCCCGTGCGTAGCACCACCCACAGGGCAGTGCAGGTTAGGTTAGACACATTCAGGTTCGGTTAGTCTAACCTAGGGTTAGTTTACCTTAGGTTAGATAACTAACCTTCAGTTAGTCACTAACTGTAGTTAGTGCATTCAGTTAGGTTAGATGATTAACCTACATTAGGTTAGTTTACCCTTAGCTCAGTTCGTATAACTGTTAGTTAGTTACTCTAACTAGGTTAGTTGAACTAACTATGGTCAGTCTAACCATCACTAGGCTAGGTTAGACTAACTGATTAGCATCTAACTAGACAAATAGGTTACTTAACCTCAGTTGGACTTCAAGTCCATTCACACCACCCTTAGGCCCCCACCCCCCCCACAAAAAGGTCAATTTTACCCCTACATTAACCCCTCGTAACTCATCCGTTTGGGACCCAAACTGAGCCCCGTTTGAACCTAGATTTCACACATGAAAACATCACTCTATGAGGTATTTTTCCAACCCATTGCACACCATTTCAGCATGGCTAGAACTCGTTCATTTGCGCCCTCGTGTGGGCCTCATTTTGCACAAATTCGATCATATCTTCACGCTTGACCTGTGATTAATTGATTCATCTGCACTGGCACATTTCCCTACACGTGTAGGACAATCTTAGGCACATTATTAACACGACAGTCCCTACACTAACTCACACCACTCTAACTCTCCTAACAAAGCTACATCCACACCCGCACTTGGGGCAGCGACACCCTTGGCAAGTCACGCACAATCTGCATGCAGCTACATTCCGGCCAATGCCTTCGACTCCAACGCTCACCACATCCACATATAACTCCGTCGCAACAACCGCCCCCACCAATCCTCTACCCCGAATCCCTCCTTAAGATTCAACCACTCCCTTTAACTCCTCCATGCCCCAACATGCTGGATGCCATCATGACCATGATGGGGATATCGAGCTTGATGCTGAGGCTGACAACTTCTTCCATCAAAGAAATAACAACAATCAAGGCCGACGCCCCTTGGGAAAACTGGAACTTTCCAAATATAATGGTAGGGGCGACCCAGCCTGCTTCCTCCAGCATTTTGATGCCGCATGTCAAGCAGGTGATGTCAAGCAGGTGGCGATCAATCCCATGAAACCAAGGTGGCTTGGTTTCCAATGGCCTTTACTGATGAAGCATCAGAATGGTACCTAGACCTTCTCGTGGAAGAATGTGCCACATGGGACCTACTTCAAACCGAATTCAAACGACACTTTCGAATGGAGAGGCTACAAGATGATCCCGCTCTCCAACTCAGCAAGATCGAATAAGGCCGGAGAGAAGATGTACGCACATAGTTGGGAAAGATGAAGAGATTGATCGCCAAATGTGACCCATGCCCAGATGCAAAGTACCTCATAGCATGGTTCATAGAAGGTCTACGAAAGAAAATCCGAAAGGATATGAAAAAGATAAGCAGCTATGCAACATTCAGTGCTACTCATGCAGCAGCCATTGACATCGAGGATGGCATGATAGACTCAGACACTAGCAGTGATGATGGCAGGTCTAATACATGAGATAAGCACTTGAAAAAGGGTAAATCAAAGGACACTGTCGAAACATCCAATGAAGATCGCCTACAGGCCATGACCATGAAGCTAAAAGAAGACATGATGCAGGCCATGAATCAAAAACTCCACTTGCCTCAGCTGCCAACTCAAACATATCCACGACAAGAAAATGTCTGGTGTCCACATTGCCTGGCAAATCATACAACAAATGAATGCCCGGCCCTCAAATCCAGGATCACTGCACAAGTAAATCCATGGCCACGGTTGTGGTGCCATATCTGCATCATCGGCGGCCATAATGAGAACAGTTGCATCTTTAACATGCGCAACAATCCGCCTCGACCTCCATAATACCAAGGAACACCCATGCCAATATACAAGCAATTGGCACTTGCATAAGCACCCCCAGCTCCAAGGCCGTTCGGACACAAGTCCCACAACTACTCAGGAATCGGAATCCACGACCATATCCAAGAGCACCAAATCCAGCTCCTCAGGCAGTTCTAATACATCAATTACAAGCCGAGGAAGTAGACTCGCTATTTGAGTATGAAGCAGAGTACCCAGTGTACTATGTAGAAGGCGCAGAGGGTCTAATACCAGTTTATGCAAATAAAGTACGACCCAACACATTTTGAGCCCCAATTAAGTGCTACGGTTGTGGAGAAAATCACTGGATTATAGAGTGTCATCATGGTAGCCCAGCTACTTTCCAACCCCTCTGTAGAGATTGTGGCATAGGACATGCCTGTATGGATTGTCCCATGAAAAATAAGGTCCTAGAACAAACAAAGGTTAAGCCTGACATCCCCATCGGCATCATTGGGGTGGACCATCAAAATCTGGGTTCGGTAAGTGTAAAGTCACAACCTGTCAATGTAATTACACACCAATAGAAAGAGGCCACCAAGGACCCTAACATTCCAATCCAACTAAAGCGACTTCTGAAAAAGAAAGCACAAGTGCCTCCACCTCCACCAAGCAATGAGCAGCCGAGCTCATCCACATCAACTCCCAAGCCTCAAATAAAAGAAGCTCCATACCCGAATGCAAAGGTGGAGAAGGCTCGTTTTCAGGTACTTCAGCAATGGGTCCAAAATGAACAAGCTCAATTTGCAGCTAAGAAACAAGCTCAGGACCCAATCCATGACTTGGCCCCACAAAGTATTGATACTGTACTCAAGCCTTTGTTCCAAAAACAGACTCCACAACAAAATGTACTACCACGTCAACTTGAAGGAGCCGCACTCTCTAGCATCTTGAGTTGCCCTATGTCAATTCCTATCGGAATCCTCTTACAGAATTGTCCCAATCTTTGGGAGAGTTTTAAAGGATGGATTGAACTCAAAATCCCCCTCCACCTATGAACGACATTGAAGATATCCCTGTGCAGATGGGTGAGAGAGATGACATACACAACATTATTGTGCCTTTGATCCACAAGGCATATAATGAAGTCAAAGCCATAGTGGATGGTGGAGTAGATGTCACTGTTCTATCAAAGGAGATCTACGAAGAATGGGGTCTCCCACCGATGCAAAAGGCTAATTTCAACATACGACTTGCCGATGATTCACGGGCTAAACCCTTGGGAATAGTGAATGGCATGTCCACAAAGATCGCAGGAGTCTGCTTTTCCCTTCAATTCACAATCTTGGATCAAAAAATCCTATCATATCTTATTGGGACATCCTTGGTTATGAGAAGCATCAGTCCTCCATGACTGGGGAACTGATAGACTGACAATCCAGAATCGAGACAGTGCAGTCAGGGTGAATGTGGGGAAGGAGCTATTAAACCAATTGTGCCTAGAGCATTGGATGACACATCTTCCATGACAATCTCAAGCAAATCAGCTCCCTTGCATAGCATGCCATAGCAGGTGACTCACAAAGCAATGTCAATAACTGGATACAAACATTGGCAATCATCAACAACTTCCATTCAGTAGACCCCATCTTCTCACAGATAGATGCTAATGCACTACAGGTCGATCCTCCACCGACACATGAAGAACCAATCGATCTAGAGATGCCATTCTTTATGGTTGACCTCGAATGGGATAATGAACCTAAAGAAGGTACCAATACCAATGATGACTCAGATTTTCCTTGGGACCTTGAAATAGATGCTGCAAATGTTGAAATTGAAGATCAAATCTTTGATAATGACTTAGCCATTCTGCATGCCCTAATGGTAGTCGAGCTCCCAAAAGTTGAACCTCCGCAATTGAATAACAGCAGAAGATCTCACAAGAAAGCTGAAGGAGGAAATCGCAGAAAAGCCAAGGCCGAGCACTTCAATGAATTCGAATGAGTCCAAACAAGGATTGTCAAATTGTACCTTGCAAAGTCAACTCCCTCAAAATCAGAGCCACCGCCTCTTAAATGGTCCCTTGAGGGACTGGAAGGAGTATGTGCAGCACATGAACCCTTACTTGGAAACACCTTACCAGTGGAAAAGTTACCCCACGGTTCCCAACGTAAGAAGTTTCAGAAATATAAGCCACATGTGCGGATGAAGCTCGATCAAGCGACTTCAGAAAAAGAAAGAAAAGAAGAGCTAACAAATTAATAAATGCAACTATGCCACCCAGTACACATGACACATGTCAGGCTAGTTCAACCCCATTAGAGGCCGATCTTTGAGAAGTGACGGAATACTTCAAGAATTATACAAGTGGCAGTGCGCCAATGGTAATGCCATGACCACTCAAAGAATCTGAAGTTCAAGAAACTGATAGCTTTGGAGAAACTCCAATCTATGAGGGACCAGTAAAAACACACAAAATAAACCTCGCCCTTGAAGGGGAGGAAGAAAAATTGGTTTTCATTGGGAAACAGCTCCGTCAAGAAGATGAAATCAAACTCAAAGGACTCCTAATGGAATACCATGACTGCCTAGCATGGTCATATAAAGAGATGAAAGGAATTTCACCAGAAGTGGTAGTACACACAATACCTATCAGGGAAGGTGTTCACCCCAAGGTAAGTGGACCTTATCACACAAATCCTAAATATGGCACCATGGTTTATGACGAGCTAGAAAAACTCCTAGATGCCGAATTCATCTACGAGATAGAGCACACTGAGATTGGGTTTCACCCATTGTCATTGTGCCTAAACGCAACAAGAAGCTTTGAATATGCGTAAACTTAAAAAATGTGAATGCCGCCACAATTAGGGATCACTATCCCCTACCCTTAACAGAAACAGTGTTGGAAAAGGTGGCAAGATTCGAAATATATAGCTTCTTGGATGGCTTTAGTGTCTATAACCAAGTACAAATTGCTCCTCAAGACCAATCAAAAAGAGCATTTGCTACAAAATGGGGTATTTTTGCATATACAGTCATGCCATTTGGCCTTTGTAATGCCCCGGCCACATTCCAGCCAGTCATGTTCACAGCTTTCAAGCCATCTTTTAATAAGTTTTTACAGGTGTTCTTGGATGATTTATGCATCCATTCAAACAAACAGGACCACTTCAAATGTCTTGAAGAAGTACTAATCAAATGCAGGGAGTATGGCATCTCCCTAAATCCAACAAAATGCCAGTTCATGGTCACCCACGGAGTTGTTTTGGGACACATCGTCTCTCAACATGGGATTGCAACTGACATGGACAAAATCAAAATCATCATGGAATTTTCTCCTCCTACAAATTCCAAAGGTGTAGAGGTCTTTATGGGACATGCCAGCTTTTATAGAAGATTTATATTGTGGTATGCCATGATAGCTAGACCACTTTACAAATTATTAGTGGAGTTCTTATGGACCGAAGAGTGCAACCAAGCCTTTGAGCTTTTAAAGTGGCGCCTAATCACAACACCCATCCTTATATATCCCAATTGGGATGTTGATTTTCATGTACATACTGATGGATCCAAGTATGCAATAGGGAGTGTGCTTTGTCAACCTGGTGAACATAAGAAAGACTACCCCTTCTACTTCGCCAGTCGACAATTCAATGATGCAGAGATTAACTATACAACCACTGTATAGTGTAAAGAAATTTCGGCACTATCTATTGGCAAATGATTTTGTCTTCGTCACCGACCATCAAGCATTGCTTTATCTTGTGAACCGTCCGTGTACAATAGGAAGAATAACTAGATGGCTCCTCTTGCTTCAAGAATTCAACTTCAAAATCATGGTCCGCAAAGGTGCCCAACACTACATTGCCAATCACATGTCTCGAGTCAAGTCAAGAGAAGAAGCCACTGGAGTAGAAGATGACTTACCAGATGCCACACTATTTCAAATAGATGCTGTTCCAGAATGGTGTGGAGATATCATTGGGTATTTGATGGCAGGCAGACCACCCCCTGACATGAAAGCAGTAGATGCCAAAAAATTTATTCTAAAAGTTGCACCCTATCAACTCATTGCAGGAGGACAACTACACAAGATGGGCAAGGACCAGATATTAAGAAGATGTGTAATGCCTCATGAGATCATGCTAATCTTGAGTGAAGTCCATAAAGGCATTGCAGGAGGACACTTCCAAGGGGAAGCCACAGCAAGAAAAGTTCTCCTTGTAGGCTACTGGTGGCCAACACTATGGGAAGATGCCTATGAATATGTAAAAGGCTGTGATGTATGCCAATGGACTATTAAACCACAACACAAAGACTTCAATCCCCTAACACCAATTGTTGCACAAAAACCATTTGAAAAATGGGGGATTGACTTTGTGGGTCCCATACATCCAGTAGCAAAAGGAACACAGGCATGCTACATCATTGTGGCCACTGATTACTTTACAAAATGGGCTAAAGCTACAGAAAGGCAGATGCCAGAAGCACAGCAAGATTCTTATACGAAAATGTGATCACCCGATTCGGAAGCCCCATGGAAATTGTGTTGGATAGAGGCACACATTTTGTCAATGAGGAATCGAAGAACTCTTGTCTGGCTTCATGGTAATCCATAGAAAAAGCACACCCTACAACCCCCAAGGAAATGGACTAGCAGAATCCACAAACAAAATAATATGCATTATTCTCACCAAGGTAGTAGAACCAAAGCGTTCTAATTGGACAGAGAAACTGAATGTAGCCTTATGGGCATATAGAACCACATTCAAGGTCAGTATAGGGAACACACCTTTTCAATTGGTGTACGGCCTTGAAGCCATGGTCCCACTCGAATTTGTAATAGCAAGTCTATGCATCGCAGTATAGGAACGCATGGGTGACCATGAATCCTTGAAAGAAAGGCTCTATCAGTTGGAAAAGCATACAGAGATAAGACTAGTCACCTACCAGCCATGACAACAGAAAAACATAGAAGAAAGGCATGGTTTGACAGAAACCTTAAGGCTAAAGACATCAAGGAAGGCGACTTAGTCCTGTTATACAATGCCAAAGTACACAAGGGGAAACTGAAGTATCTAGGTCAAGGACCATACCGAGTATGAAAGATGAATCCCATCGGAGTTGTGATACTTGAAACACTAGATGGAGTCCAATTCAACACAACAATAAACGAGAGCCAACTAAAGTGCTACTACATCAACATGCAAGCCATCCCCGACAAAAATGAAGATTTGGGAAACTATCTTCCTTAGTTAGGATTAGATTGTATCACCAGCACTCACTTGCATATGTACATCTTTGCACATATAGGTAACATCAATCGATTTTACCTAGGGCTCAGAAGTGATGAATGCTGCCCTATGAAAATCCCAGCAAAAAAGCATACATCTAGTCCCTACTTAGCTACTAGGTCATGTGCACTCACACACTTTCGCTTAGACACATAGATGATTGCATGAATAATTGTACCACACACTTTCATTCCACACTCTCAAAGGATGTATTAAAAAAAGATCTCTCTCCCACACACACACAGAAAGGTCATACCGGCATGCCAATCAATCTAATGATCAATGGTACACTACATGCACATGGATGATGGTTCAAAAAAAATGCTGCCACTAAAGAGGATGCACAAAAAGATCCCACCGCCTCAACCACGGGACCCCCTTCAGAGTTTGCAGCCATCTACATCCTCTCAACCACGGAGACCACAAGCATTCGTGGTCCAAAGTGATAGCTCCGAAGAAGATTCAGTGCATGACTAAGCAGAACAAATGCCACCCCAATCACAACTAGCCTACACAGCCATTAACAAGGCCCAATCACTGGAACTTGTCTAGCCAGCCACATCGACTTATGCTCTTTCCCAGGAATCAACATCTTACTTAGAGCAACGAGGTCTAGGCAGTTTGCATGAGAGCCTCGAATCCTTGGAGGATAGTCCTACCTTGACCACCTACATCAAGGACTTTCTCCATTCTTACTACTCCAGCAATGCAAAGGATGGCAAGTACGGTACAATCACTGTACAGCAAAGCCCACTCAACATTATCCTCGATAGTACAGTCATTCAAAGGGCTTTCTCACTACCAAAACAAGGTGGCAAATACCCTAAATGGTCTGCTGATACAAAGTTTATCGAAGTACAGTCTCTCCTCACCAAGGGCACACTGATCCATAGAGATGGCATATTGCTTCGCACCATCCTTGACCATCGCCTCAAGGAAGCAGCACAATTCCTATCCACAATCCTGGGAATTAAGTACGGCAAAGATCGCTCCCTTCCACTCCGCACATTTCTTTTGCTAAGTAGGAAGCTAAAATAAGACTGGGTCCAGCACTTCATCATTTTCTTTACCAAGAAGCTCGATGGTTCTTCGGGCAAAAAATGTAAAATTCCACACTTATTGGCTATAATCATCAAAAAAGAACTACAAGAAAGAGAAATGACTTTGCCCCAGTCACCAAAACCAATTGAGGAGTTGGACATACCCTTCTCACCAGTATGGGAGCCGTCACCAACTTCTCCAACTATCACATTGATAAGTGCAGATGCCTTAGCAAAAGTACCTATTCTGGAGGTTGGGATTGTGGAATTGCCCCACGAGATGCTACAGCTCAGTGCACAACTACAACCACTAAGTCTCCACCAATAGCACCACCAACCTGAGCTCGAGACAAGGTTGACACCCAAACCTGAGGAAAGATCAGCACCAGAGCTTGAGACTACATCAGCACTCGGACCGCCCATCGATGCCGTACCAGTTGATGAGCCACGAGGGGAGCTAGTGCCAGATCAGTAGTATGACTATTGTACACAAGGGACTAAAATGCCATTGGAACAACCTCCCCCAAGTACTACAGAATCATTGGGATGGCTACATGGGCACCACTTGTATCAGCAATATTACCAGACCTCATCACCATCTGTCATTCTCCAACATCAAGCCAGTGAAATGATCCAAATGTCAGAACTATTCACTACGTTGGCCAAGGAAGCATATGCAAGAGAATTGGAAAGGTAGACTGCATCAGAAATCGAAGACCAATTCTAGGCAATCGCCATAGAGGTCAAGGCACTTCGGGCACAGATAGATGAGAAGGAGGTAGAAGAAGTGTACATGAACCAAGCTCTCCAAGCTCAAGAGAAGGCAGTAAGGGATGTGACCTCCAACCTCCACCTAAGTCAAACACAGCTGACTGCGGCAATAGAAGCAACGACAATCCTACAGACCTACTATAACTCCTTGACATCTGCACATGCGCAACAAATGGAGGTAGTGGCACAAGCTCGACTCACTCTAATTCACAAAGAAGAAGAGCTCCAAGATTGTAAAGACAAGCTTGAAGACATGAAACAATCTTTGGCAGTACGTGCCTTCAGCATTGATGAGCTTACAAGGGAATGCCAAATCTTAAAAGACCAACTTGCTACCGTTCAAGAGGCCAGCACTTCATAAGCCCAAGTCTTGGACCAATGGTCCAATACCACTGAAGACATTCCTCAACAGGCAAAGGTCACCTTGCAAATGAGAAAGCTTAAGGAGGCATACACAACCATCTACCATCAATACAAACAAAAAATGAATGAGATGCACTCCCAAAAAATAATCATCTCCAAGCTTGAACTCCAATTGCTAGTGCACAACAATGAGGCATTGGAAGACAACACCAATGACACCCACTACAATGCACAATCATGGTGTACCAAGAGCTTGTGGCTGCTCTACAAGTGGAAGATCACCTCAATGCAAGCGTGCTTATCCAATGGAAAAAACTCCAAATCAGGATCATATCTGATCATCCAACAATCAACTAGGAACATTCCATTGGGACTAAAACCCTGTGCATAATTTGCCAAGACTTGTCTGAAGATGAGAAAAATATCTTCTGCCTATCTACACATGCCGGGTTTATAACACTCAAGATGGATGCTTTCATTGCATATGTCAGCCTCATGGGAAGTCCTCCCCTCAGGGTTATTGCAGGTTTGTTGCCATTGCTACAATAACCATCCCTATTATTTGCATAGCATGACATAACTGACATCCCACCCATCCAGCTGATGATCCCATCGCACCAGCAAAAAGAAGTGTTGGAAGATGATAAGGCCTATCTCACATCCAACTTCCCATATCGAACCACTATTTCTACCAACATCATAACCTCACTTCCCCTTGCTGCTACCACCCTCTTAACCTTCCTCGAGCTCCATCCTAACATCTATTCCCCCCATCATCTCTTTGCTCATGCCTCTCACCATTTTCAACTAACCCAATAGTCACAAACTTATGAGCCCCTCACACCTAGCTTTTTCCCCTCCCTTGCTAATCCTACCCTTGAGGATTACCAAGCTGCTCAAACCATTTGCCTAGTTCTTCTCCCCCTCCCCTCTGCTCCCCCTTCCGCCACTATCACCCTGCCATATTTCTCCCCAATATCCCCCGATTCTCTCCCTGTGCCATCATCACCTTCGACACTTCTGGTGCTTCCATCGACAGAAAATGACAGTGTTTGATTTTGAATATCAGGATCCGAATAATCCAATTCGTATGCCCATGCCAAGTTCTAATGATGGGTATGATTTTTATGAGATACCACTTCCCAGTAACCCCATCAAGGAATTTTGGAGCAAATATCCTGATATGAAAACTCGAGGTGGATGGACCCTAGACAACTTTCCTACCAACATTCGTCAGCGTCAAATTAGTGAAGGTTCGATCCACAACCTGATTGGAGCCATCCCAAGCTCTTTGATGTAATCTTCTTAAAGGAGTACTTACAGGAACCTCCATGTCTCAGAACCCATCCCAAGTTCCATGCCGTTCCATGGCATAAAAAATGGGAAGCCAACATACAGACTTTGGCTGAAGATCGCGTCATTAATTGGCCAATGATCGAACCCTACTCTGGTGCAGAATGTAATATCCAAGGCACCATGGTCCGAGCACTTTAGCAGCATGAACAAATAATCATGAACAAATAATGCGTGGCAACATTGATTGCTTCCTTTGCCAAAGTGCCATATTCTATAAAACATTGAAATTCATTATGGAGGTCCCATGTTACCTTGATTCCCATTTGCCTCCACTCAGCTTTAATCCCAATGAAAAGATTGATGCTCAAATTACAAGCTGGCTCTATCAAAGAGTGATCTTCTTAGAGGCATGCCACATATCTCTGTTTGAGCAAATGGTGGATACAGGCTACCAAGAAACCGCGCAAAAATTGTATGGTGCTAAGGCTTTACACCAAGATCGACTGGCACGACATAAGTTCCACGGCCACTAGACTAAAAACATGGCAACCATAGGTATGTGATCACAATAAGCCATAACCTGAGGACGGGTAATAAAATGGATCCAGGAGTATGTTGACTCTGTGCCAACATGAACTTATGTTGAAAGAGAATGTGATACAACTTTGTGTTACAACTTCTACATGTAGAAAGAGAATGTGTTACAAATTTGTGTTACATTTTTGTGATACAACTTTATGTTACAAATTCTACATGTAGAAAGAGAATGTGTTACAACTTTGTGTTACAACTTTGTGATACAACTTTGTGTTACAAATTTGTGTTACATGCAGAGAAAGAAGCTCTCCAACTTGTACAAATACCCCATAATGGAATGAAGCCCACACTCTTTGGGGCATTGTGTTGAGTCTACTTTGGTATTCCAAGCATTTGTCTCAAGTGTCCATGCTCCCTCGCACTACATGTCCAAAAGCATGTCCTAACCTTGCAACTCCTCCCCTCTCCTCCAACCTTGCAACCCATCCTCTCCCTCTCCTCCTCCCTCCTCCTCCTCTCTCCTCTCTCTTCTTTCCCCCATGCTCTTACACCTTCTTCCTCTCCCACTCCTATGCTCCCCCTAAACCCTTTGTTCATCAACCCTTTAAACTCCATGATCTATGAGGGAGACGAGTTCTCCACCATGTACTCTACACTGACCTTGGAACCTCCTTCTAAACCCTGGAACCTCCTTCTAGACCCTGGAATCTCCTTCTGAACCTTGGATCCTCCTTCTAACCCTGTACTCCTAAACCCTAGAACCTCCTAAACTCTGGAACTCTTTCTAAATCTTGGAACCTCCTTCTAAACCTTGGAACCTCCTTCTTAACATGGAACCTCCTTCTAACCCTTAAACTCCTCCTAAACCCTACAACCCCCAATGAAGGCGAAAGCCTTCATTACCTCAACAAAGATGGTTTATGTTCCTTTTACACATGCATGCACTTTGTTTTCTTACCACACTTAAGCCTATGTCTCTCACCGGAACACGACTCGAGGTCCTAAGCTACACATATACTACAACCGACAATCCCAATATATCTATAGGTGACAAAAAGCCTCAAAACCCTGCAAACATAGAATACCTAGCTCTTCCTACGAAAGCAATAAGAAAGAGCCAACAACTTCCCCCTCCCCCCAACAACTAATTAATACAAATAGGCACTTTTTGTATCATAGGACACCTATTATCCTCCATCCTAGACCTCCATTAGCACCTCCATCCTAGCCATTGTTCTTGATCTAGATCTTTTCCAGGGATGGAGGTGATTTTATGTAGCAAAAGAGAATTAGTTGCATTTGCTTCAATTCATGATTGTGATACAAATTCTCTTTGCCACTTTAGAAGATAAGGTGGCACTTACTGTTTCAAAGATTTTTAGTGCACATGTTGAGCTAAAGCATAAATGTGCAGATATGGAAATACTTAGAGATGTTATGCCCTACAATACATCCAACAAATAATTTATTGCATGGGACAGAGATGAGACTTATCCAATAGACATCATCAAGAATACAAAGTGCATCCCTTTGGATTTTAGTGTAGGGGATATTTTGCACATGAGGTCATTTGCAAATAAGAATGTAGTAGAAGGTGAAGTATTGAGATTTAACACGTGGAGCAGTGGTCATTTGCACAGATGAGGATTCTAAAAGTCACTGATGGTATGGTTGATAACACAACATTCTTACATGATCCCTACTATGAGGTAGGCAAGAAAATGAGATGGAGCATGCAATTTTTAAACATGAGAAAGAGGCACGTGGTTTTCAATAAAAAAGATAAGGTCTACAATATCAGAGGACCTAAAAAGCATGCCCACATCCAAAGATCTATCGCTTCAGATGTGGATGATTTCAATGTACTCAATAATGGAAGTGACATAATATTTGGAGTGCATGAGTTCATTGGTTTCAAGAAACAAAAAGATTTCAAAAGCCATGCCTATCCAGAGTGGATGAATTCTTACATAGTGAGAAGAGAAAATGTTTCAATTGTTAGATATCAATGCTCCACTCTCGTGTAACTATGCGGAACTAGCTAAATATACTTGTAAGCTCCCCATATGAGGAGAAGGCATTTGAGTAGCTCGGTTATCCGGTAGGTCCTGGTTTGAACACTAGATGGGGGCCATGTGTGGCTTGATGGCTAGACGGAGTTGGCACACTTCCAACTAGGATACATGCAAGTGCAGGAAGGCATCCCATGACTGACCGCACTGAGGGTAGATGGAGCATTTCCTGGGGCAACCCACTCTCGGGTTGCATGGCCCATTTGGAGCCCCAGATGATCCCGGATGGCTCTGAATGGTGACCATAGGTCAATTGCTCTATTTTATGCCACGGTTTTATCGTGTGGTTGGTGGCCTATTTTAGTACTGGCCCCCAGTTGACCGTTTTGGGTGGACTGGGTTAGTCACCAAATTGGGTCTAACTGACTATGACTAGTGGCTATATAAGAGCAAGCTTGTGAAGCCCATTTAATCATTGGCTACAACAACCCTGATTCCTTAACATCTAGCCTCCGTCCTCTACTATTTCCAGCTCACCATCGAAGCTTCTTTCATAGGAGTGCACAGTTGAAAGGCAGCACCATCTATTGTATCAGTTCTATAGTAATCAAAATTTTTGATTCTCCATACTATCTATTTTCTCTCTTGCATATGAGATCCTGTTATCTATTGAGCACAAACATTGTATTGTTTTCTTACATGGTATCAGAGCCTGGATGCTAGCAAGAAGATTTGGTAGTGTGTTTCTGTTTGCGAGCAGATTGTGAGAGATGGCCCAACCCGCAAGACTACAAATCCCACCATTCGGCGAAAGTGAAAAGTTGGACGGCTCTAACTATCCACTCTGGAAGTTCAAGATGAAGACCATCCTAAGTGCATATGAGCTTTGGGGCACTGCTACTGGGGTGGACGTGAGGCCGGTTGTGAGATCGGATCCAGCCAATGCAGGACAACAGATAGTACCAACTGCAGATGAGATTCTCACGTGGACAAGAAGAAATGTAGATGCGCTATGTTCTATTGTCTGTAGTGTAAGTGATTCTGCCATGGCATTAATTCAACATGTCACCACAGCAGAGAAGGCATGGACAGTCTTGAAAAATTAGTAGAGACCATGAATCAGACGTGGATTCAGAATCTGGAGACTCAACACGCAAATGAGAAATTGTCTGAGTCTAAAGCGACAGAGAAGTTCATCACCAAGGCGAAGAATCTACATGATCAGATGACTGCAATTGGCATCACCATCACCAGCGAGAATCTAGCATGAAGGTGCATACGGATTCTCCCACCAAAGTACGACGGTCTTGTTACAGTGCTAAATACACAGAATAGAAATCCACCCCTCAACTTTGAGGATTTTAGTGCAATGCTTCTGGAGGAGGAGATGCATGAAAAGACGAGGATTGGAGAAGATTCGGCTTTTTGGACTGGATCAAAGAAATGTAAGGGTAAGGACTCTGGTAACCCATCATCTTTTGATGATAAAAAGAGAAAGAAGAAAATCAAGTGCTTCTATTGCAACAAGGCAAGGCACAAGCAGAATGAGTGCTGTAAGAAGATTGCAGATGAGAAGAAATGAGTAAAGAAAGAGTCCAACAACAACATGCAGGCAATACCAGTAGAGCTATTTAAATTGAGGAGATTTGCACGGAGGCAGTTCATGTATCTCCGGGTGAACCTTGGATTATTGACAGTGGTGCATTGTGCCACATGACTAGTCGAAAGGATTGGTATACCTCTCTATAGCCGGTAGGGAATGACATCCTGGTAACAATCGGCAATGATTAAAAATGTCCAACAAAAGCAAAAGGTATGATTGCTCTCAAGTCAGATGGAGTTGTAAAACAGTTGTCCGATGTTCTTTATGTGCCAGATATCAAGAAGAACTTGTTGTCTATTTCTGCGATCACGGATCGGGACCTCAAAGTTCAATTCGATAAGAATGGTGCATAGATTTTGGATCTTCAAGGGAAGGTCATTGGTAAAGGTACACGGTGCAACAACATCTACAAACTCTTAGCTTTCAGTGCTCGAGCCGATGTGAAGAACACTAAGCTGTGGCATGAGAGGTTTGGTTATCTAAACCTTAGTTCTTTGAAGGAGATGCATAAAAGTGGAATGATTGCAGGCCTACCAGAAATTTTAGATTTGCCCGATGTATGTGAAGCTTGCATGATGGGCAAGTAGCATCAGCAGCCCTTTCCTAAAGAGGCCAGTAGGGCAAAGGCTCCTCTAGAGCTCGTTCACACCTCTGCAGAAAGATAGAGATGGAAGCTTTGGGTGGTTCCTACTACTTCATGACATTGATCGACAACTACAGTAGAAGGATATGGATATACTTCCTGAAGACTAAAGATGAGGCTTTTAGTAAGTTCAAGGAATGGCATGTAATGGTCCAGAAAGAAACGGGGAAAAAAGTGAAGAAGTTGAGATCAGATAGATGTGGAGAGTTCACATCAACTAAATTTGAGAGTTACTACAAAAGTTACAGGATCAAGAGGCAGAAACCCTCGCCACATACATCACAGCAAAATGGAGTAGCAGGACGCAAGATGTGCATCATCTGTGAAATGGGTAGGAGTATGATGAAAGGGAAAGATTTGCCAAAGACTTTCTAGGCTGAAGCATGTAACATGGTAGTTTACATTCTGAATCATAGCTACATGAAAGGTGTGAATGGGATGAATCCACTGCAGGCCTTTTCTGGTAAGAAACCTTCAGCTGCACATTTCAGAGTTTTTGGATGTGACTATTTTGTGCATGTCCCTGATGCTAATAGGACCAAATGGGAACTGAAGAGTCGGAAATGTATTTTCTTGGCCTATAGTGAAGAGGCAAATGGTTACCGTCTCTATAACCCTATTACCCAGAAGGTAATTGTAAGTCATGATGTGGTCTTCTCAGAATAGCCGCATGAATTGGAGGAGGATGCTTCCTTCCCAGGCAACCAGGACTAGCATATCCATCTAGTACCACCACAAATAGCAGACCAAACTCCCCCAATGGTGCTTGGGAGGATTCAAGATAAAGAAGATGAAGAAGAGCCTGCAGAACCACAACGGCAACGGCCATTCCCAAAGTGGGTAAAGCAGATTTTGGACAGCAAAGAACTTCCAGCCATTGAGGAGGAACCATCCAAACATCGCCGATCCAAGAGATTAGAGGAGCAAAGAAGGGCGCAGGAACACTTGGTCAACTACGCTTTGATGACAGAGGTGATTTGTGCTAATGAATCCAAGTGTCTCGAAGAGGCACAGGGTGATGATAGGTGGATGGAGGCTATGCAGTCAGAGTATGGCTCCATAATGAAGAAAAACACTTTGGACTTTGTGGATCGACCACCAAAACGCAAGGTAATCGGAACCAAGTGGGTGTACAAGATCAAGTACAAGTCTGATAGCACATTGGATAAGTACAAGGCTCAGCTCATGGATCCTGGGGGACATTTGCATTCAAAGTAATGCCATTTGGCCTCACCAATGCTCCTGCTACCTTTCAAAGATTTATGCAGATGGTGTTTGCTCCTTATTTGGGGGATTTCTTGGAGGTGTTTTTAGATGATTTCTGTATATTCTCGTCATGTAAGGAGCATGTCATGAAGGTTAGATTGGCCTTCCAAAGGGTCAATGATGCAAACGGCAGTCTCAACCCTAAGAAATGCACCATTGGAGCCACTCAAGGGAGGTTATTAGAACATATTGTCTCATCCGAGGGCGTTAAGCCTGACCCTGAGAAGGTAGAAGCCATCATCAAGCTCTCCCCGCCAACAACCAAACGTCAGGTACACTCATTTGTCAATCTAGCAGGATACTATCGCCGCTTCATTGATCAATATGCTACTTTGACACGACCCATGACTATGCTATTAAAAGATGGGGTTGGTTTCTCTTAGGATGAGGATTGTGATCATGGGTTTGTACAAATCAAGAATGCTCTGGCTTCAGAACCCATTCTATGCAATCCAGATTGGTCAAAGACTTTCTATATCAATCTTGGGTTTGGTGCAAGAGTGCACTATCTCAAATTTGGATGCCCTTCGCGGTGTGGCGAGAGGGTAGTATATTCTGCGGGCAAAAGCAAAGCCTTCGACGACATTATTTTTTTGATTCAAGGGCATTTCAGGGCCCATTTTGGTGGCGGAATTTTTTCACACGGACTCAAAAAGGTGCCCTGTTTTTGCTGCGCGAGCACTGTTCTGTAAGTCAGTGAAAAGTTGTCACAGAATTTGCATCGTATGCCTATGCGCACAGATATTGGGAGTGACAGAATCATTCTTATTGCCTGTTGATGCAAAATCATCACTAGGAAGTGACTATGTGGTCAAATACCACTTTCGTCAGTTTTGCAAATTTGCCCTTTTGAGGCAGAAGTGTTGTTTTTTGCAGTGACACAATATTTTTGCAGTGTTCTGTAATGGTGTCCGATGCTCTTTCATAGAAAGTCACTAAAAAGCTTGACAAGAACAACTTCCTAGCATGGAAGTTTAGAATGACAAATTTCCCTAAGGGAAAAGGCTATTGGGAGTTCATTACTAGAGCTGAATAAGAACCAGTTACTCGTAATGTTCCCAATCAACAGGAGTTGTAGGCATTTAAAGGATGGCATGAGAGAGCCAGAAAAGTTTTGTACTAGCTGTCTATCAGTATTTCAGATTCTATGATTGTGCATATTCAGGATGCAAGCACGCCGAAGGAGGCGTGGGATACTTTGACAAAAATGTACAACACAAATATGCAAGCTAGGAAAATGTAGCTCAAGCAAGAGTTTCATAATGTATAGAGAGAAAATATGAACATCAATGACTACCACATGAAGGTGAAGAAGATTGTAGATGCACTTGCTTCCATTGGGTCGCCAATGGAAGATGATGATGTAGTTTCTATGACCTTGAATGGTCTAGGAAAAGATTATGTACAATTCCGGACATCCATTACCGTCCATGAAAAATTTCCTGATTTTGAGGAGCATGGATGATTTTTTCAAGTTAGTTTCGTTAAGAAGCTAAACTTTTATATTTGCGTTGAAAGTTTTATGGCCTAATAAAAATAAATGTTTGAAACATTCGCCAGGATTTGAAACTTTTATGCAAAAAAAATTCAAGTTTCACTAGCATTTACATTTTTTCCTTCAAAATTTAAAAGAAAAAAATAAAAAAGGTACTACATTCTACCAAGATTGTGAAGCCTAAAAAATGAGCTTGAAAACTTTCGCCAAGATTTTATATTAATATATAAGCATCGCTTCAATAAAAACATCCTTGTTGAGGAGTTGATTGCTCTTCTAATTTCTAAAGAGCAGAGAAATGGTGGTGCATCTTCTTTCAGACGAACTTCAAAAGAAACTATCTTCTACTCAAATGCTGGAAGAGGTAGAGGCAGAGGTAGAGCAGGCCGATCTGGAGGCCGTGGAAGAAATCAAAATATGCAGCAAATTCAAGAAAACCAGTCCTATGGAGGAGGACATGGTAACTTTAGAGGCAGGGGGAGCCAAAGAGGTCGTGGTGGATGGCAGAGAGGCCAAAATGCAAACAGCAATGTTGAATGCTACTACTGTGGTAAAATGGGTCATATGGCTAAAGACTGCTACAAAAAGCAGAATGACATCATGAATGGAAAATTGTAGCAAGGCAATTATGCATCCTTTAATAGACATGGTGATGACACAAATGAGCATTTGTTTATGGTGCAGCAATGACCAATTTTGTGACAAGTGCAGAAGAAAGCAATGATGTGTGGTATGTTGACTCAGGTGTATCAAACCACATGACAGGTCATGCAGAATGGATGCAAGATGCAAGGAAAATGGAAAGACTAGGATTTGTGGAGATTGGTGATGATACTGCACATCCTATTGTGCAGATTGGTAAAATTCCTTTGTCTATGCAGGATGGGAAAAAGAAATATCTGTCTGATGTATTTTATGTCCCAAATATTACCAAGAACCTGGTTTCTGTTGGTCAAATGGTTGAGCAGGGCTTGCAGGTCAGATTTAATCCTCATGGATGCTTTGTTGAGGATATGAAAAATAAAGGTCGCTTGATAGCAAAAGGGAAGAAGAACTTGGGCAAGATGTTTGCGTTGGATGCGGACATGCCTAAATTGAGTGTAGCAATGTTTGCACATGGGACCGGTGTAGTTGCAGATATTGATATCTGGCATAAACGCATTGGTCATGTTAATGTACAATGACTTAAATAAATGCAAGCCCAAAATATTGTTGTAGGATTGCCTAAGTTCAAGGTTGCAGAAATGCATAAGGTATGTGAAGCCTGTCAATTTGGAAAACAAGCAAGGAAACCATTTGCTAAACATGTTCAAGAGAGTAAGAGGCCATTGGAATTAATCCACTCTGATGTGTGGACTACTAAAGCTGCATCTATTGAGGCTGTTATTATTTTGTCACTTTTATTGATGACTACAGTAGAAAAGTTTGGGTCTACTTTATGAAAAAGAAAAGTGAAGTGTTTGGGCATTTCAAAGCTTTTCAAGCTATGGTTGAGAAAGAAACAGGCCTGCAAATAAAATTCCTAAGGTCAGATGGAGGGGGAGAGTACCTCTCAAATGAGTTTGCAAGGCTTCTACAGGAGCATGGCATAAAGCAACAATATTCATGCAATCATACCCCACAGCAAAATGGACTTGCAGAAAGGAAAAACAAGCATATTGGAGAGGTATCTCGTGCCATGCTCAACGAAAAAGACCTGCCAGATTATTATTGGGTTGAATCAATCGCTACAGTAGTCTACACAATGAACAGGACTCCCACTACAGTAGTACATGGCATGATGCCAGAGGAGAGGTATACTGGTAGGAAACCAGATATTTCTCATTTGAAAGTTTTTGGTTGCATTGCCTATGTTCATGTGCCAAATGAGTTGAGATCCAAGTTGGATCCAAAAGCTGAGAAGTGCATCTTTATTGGTTATTCTCTGCAACAGAAAGGGTATAGATGCTATAACCCCACATGAAGGATATCTTCGATGATCAAATCATCAACATAAATGACAAGTAGCATAATACCTTTCTTTGTTTTTCTCACATAAAGTGAGAAATCTGCTGTGGAAATCTGAAAGCCAATATGACAAGACACTGTCCTATCGTGTCAGACCATGCTCTGGGTGCTTGCTTCAAGCCATACAAGGCTTTCTTCAACCTGCAAACAAACATAACCTGGTGGCTGCTCCATATAGAACTCTTCTTGCAAACCACCATGCAAGAAGGCATTCTATACATCCATCTGATGTAAAGACCATCCCTTTGATGTAGCCATAGCAATGACTACTCTTATAGTTGCCATCCTTGCAACTGGACTAAATGTTTCTTCATAATCAATGCCATATGTCTGTGCATACCCCTTGACAACTAATCTTACCTTGTATCTGTTCACAAAACCATTTGCATTGTGCTTCACCTTATAAAACCACTTGCAGCCAATTGCATTCTTGTCTTTAGGCAAAGGCACCAATTTCCATGTAGCATTTGCTTCCAAGGCATCCATTTCTTCATCCATGGCTTTTTCCCATTTTTCTTTTCCCATGGCTTGCTCAAAAGAAGTGAGTTTTGGTTCGTGTATCATTTTGACCATATAGGCATAGTGAATGGCTATAAATCCATCATATTTTAGCCTATCCACAGGATGCTTATCTCTGGTAGACCTACGCAAAATAGGCTCACTACCAGGGGCTCTCAAAACATCCCTTGTCTTCCTCACTCTAGGTGTAACAACAGAAGGAAAACCCAACTCATCATCAAGGTTCTATTCTAAGCCACTGGATTCACCATCCACATAAGAGTGACCTGCATTCACATCAACTATGGGCTCACCTACTTTTTTGTGATACTTGCATACCACTATCTGCATTGCTTTAAGGAGATTCTCCTGATTTCAATCTGCCTGTCCATGGTAAAGTATGTGAACCACTGCTAGAGGACACTATAGGTCCACTAATATTTTGTGATTGCTGCTGTGAATTCTGTGCAGCATTACCATTTTGTGCATCTACATCATCAATCACATTTACTAGTTTATACCAACTGCTCATCTCATTAAAAACATCTCTGCTCACTGTAAACTTACGAGTAGAAGGGCTATAGCATCTATACCCTTTTTGTTGCAGAGAATAACCAATAAAGATGCACTTCTCAGCTTTTGGATCCAACTTGGATCTCAACTCATCTGGCACATGAACATAGGCAATGCAACCAAAAACATTCAAATGAGAAATATCTGGTTTCCTACTAGTATACCTCTCCTTTGGCGTCATGCCATGTATTGCTACAGTGGGAGTCCTGTTCATTATGTAGACTACTGTAGCAATTGCTTTAGCCCAATAATAATCTGGTAAGTCTTTTTCGTTGAGCATGGCACCAGATGAATCTCCAATATGCCTATTTTTCCTTTCTGCAAGTCCATTTTGTTGTGCGGTATGACTGCATGAATATTTTTGCTTTATGCCATGCTCCTACAGGAACCTTGCAAACTCATTTGAGAGGTATTGTCCCCCTCCATCTGACCTTAGGCATTTTATTTGCAGGCCTGTTTCTTTCGCAACCATAGCTTGAAAAGCTTTGAAATGCATAAACACTTCACTTTTCTTTTTCATAAAATACACCCAAACTTTTCTGCTCTAGTCATCAATAAAAGTGACAAAACAATGACAGCCTCCAATAGATGCAGCTTTAGTAATCCACGCATCAGAGTAGATTAATTCCAATGGTCTCTTACTCTCTTGAACATGTCTAGGAAATGGTTTCCTTGCTTGTTTTCCAAATTGACAGGCTTCACATACCTTATGCATTTTTGCAACCTTGAACTTAGGCAATCCTGCAATAATATATTGGGCTTGCATTAATTTAAGTCGTTGTACATTAACATGACCAATGTGTTTATGCTAGATATCAATATCTACAACTACACCGGTCCCATGTGCAAACATTGCTGCACTCAATTCAGGCATGTCCGCATCCAACATAAACATCTTGCCTTTCTTCTTCCCTTTTGCTATCAAGCGACCTTTATTTTTCATATCCTCAACAAAGCATCCATGAGGATTAAATCTGACCTGCAAGCCCTGCTCAACCATTTGACCAATAGAAACCAGGTTCTTGGTGATATTCGGGACATGAAATACATCAGATAGATATTTCTTTTTCCCATCTTGCATAGACAAAGGAATTTTACCAATCTGCATAATAGGATGTGCAGTATCATCACCAGTCTCCACAAATCCTAGTCTTTCCATTTTCCTTGCATCCTGCATCCATTCTACATGACCTATCATGTGGTTTGACACACCTGAGTCAAAATACCACAAATCATTTCTTTCTTCTGCACTTTTCATAGAATTGGTCATGTGATGCACTATAAACAGATGCTCATTTTTTTCATCACCCTATCTACTAGAGGATGCATAATTGCCTTGCTGCAATTTTCCATTCATGATGTCATTCTGCTTTTTGTAGCAGTCTTTAGCCATATGACCTATTTTACCACGGTAGTAGCATTCAACATTGCTATTTGCATTTTGGCCTCTCTGCCATCCACCATGACCTCTTTGGCTCCCCCTGCCTCTAAAGTTACCATGTCCTCCTCCATAGGACTGGTTTTCCTTATTTTGCTGCATATTCTGATTTTTGCCATGGTCTCTACCTCTTCTAGCATTTGAGTAGAAGACAGTTTCTTTTGAAATTCCTCTTGAAGAAGATGCACCACCATTTCTCTGTTCTTCAGAAATTAGAAGAGCAATCAACTCCCCAAAATCAGGAAAATTCTCACGGATGGCAATGGATGTCTCGAACTGTGCATAATCCTTTCCTACACCATTCAAGGTCACAGAAACAAATCATCATCTTGCACTGGCGACCCAATAGAAGTAAGTGCATCTACAATCTTCTTCACCTTCATGTGGTAGTCATTGATGCTCATATTTTCTCTCTGCACATTATGCAACTCCGGCTTGAGCTGCATTTTACTAGCTTGCGTATTTGTGCTATACATTTTTTTCAAAGTATCCCACACCTCCTTCGGCGTGCTTGCATCCTGAATATGCATAATCATAGAATTTGAAATACTGATAGACAGCCAGTACATAACTTTTCAGGCTCTCTCATGCCATCCTTTAAATGTCTGCAACTCCTGTTGATTGGAAACATTAGGAATAATTGGTTCTTGTTTAGCTCCAGTAATGAACTCCCAATAGCCTTTTCCCTTAAGGAAATTTGTCATTCTAAACTTCCATGCTGGAAAGTTGTTCTTGTTAAGCTTTTCAGTGACTATCTATGAAAGAGCATCAGACGCCATTACAGAACACTACAAAAATATTGTCACTACAAAAAACACAACTTCTGCAATTTCTGTGGTAACTTTTCACTGACCTATAGAACAGTGGTCACATAGCAAAAATAGGCCACCTTTCTGAGTGCTTGCGGAAAACTTTTGCCACCAAAATGGGCCCTGAAATGGCCTCAAATCAAAAAAAATAATGTCACCAAGGGCTTTGCGACTATGCTACATGCAAAGATTTGCTCCCAAACTCGAAAAAGGAAAGCAACACTGATCCTCTTACCAAGACACCACGAACTTGGTTTGCTTTCTTGAGCTCCTTACCACGAACTGAGCTTTGATACGATGTGAAGAGAGTGGGAGAGAAGTAAGGAGTCTCACTTGTAGCTTTCTCACATACACAATGGAGGAATACACACAAAGGTGGAGGCTGAAAACAGTTTTCCTCTTCTTAGTTATGAAAGCCAAAAAACTCTCTCTTAGTACAAAAGGAATAGGTGAACCCTATATGTGGATCTCAAACCAAACCTACTACTACTCTGTTGCATTGACATGTCACTCATTATGGAGTTTCTCAACTACAATGCGACAACAGATGTGACATTCATCCTAGATGCACAGTGTCATCTCATCCCCCATCACCTTGACATTGACATAGTGTGGGCAGCATATCATCTTCCAATCATAGAAGAGGGGTAAAATAATGTTCGTAACTTGAACCAACAAATTAGGGGGCTGGTAGCTTACATGATAGAGAAGCATAGGGGTGATGTACCCTTTGATATGATCTAGATCCCAACCTTGTTCCAACCCACATGACCACTTATTTCAATTAAGGGAGAGTGGATAATACATTTTTTGTCATAATAGGCTCCATAACTATTATTGCTCTAAAATGGCTAATTATAGCAAGTGGTGCTCCAATGGCTATCATTATCTCCATCTCCAATGAGAATCAAAAATTTTGCACCAAGTTTTTGCCCCTATGGAACATCCCCATTTTATGTTTAATGAGTGAAATATGGTATGATGAATCTAAAAGGAGGAGGATATCCAAAATCATCTCTATAAGATATCCAATCATACTTGCAAAATCAGGATCTAGAGAGAGAAAGACTAAAAACCTACACTTTTCTAGGTTTTCCCACAAAGTGGAGGGAATCAAGAGGTCCCCCACAAAGTGCGGGGACTCAAGAGGTTACACCAGAAAGTAGAGAGACTCAAGAGGTTCCCCCACAAAGTGGGGGACTCAAGAGATGGGCCCCATAAAGTATAGAGACCCAAGGGATCCCCCCAAAAAGTGGAGGGACTCTTATCCAAGAGGTCCCCACCCTTTAGGTTCCTACAAATTGTGTAGAGACCAAAATGTATAGATCTCTCAATGGAATGAAGCTCCCATTCTTTGGTTTTCAATGTTCATTACACTTTGGTCTTCATGTGCTTGTTCTCCTTGGGTCCATGCTCCCTCGATACTGACTTCCTTCAAAAAGTATGACCCTTGACCACTGACAATTTGTATTGGACACTCGTATCTAAAAATGATATTTTCAAAGACAAACTTATCTATGCTCCAAGCCAAGTTATCTTGGAGTCCCTTAGATTATACCCATTTGGAAGTGTTATCAATAGCAACCACAATATGCATATCTTGTGTAAACAACATGGCAAGCTTGAAAGGACCAACAAAGTCCAATCCCCATCTCTAGAATTCTTCCCAAGGACAAGTAGGATGCAATGGCATAGACTGATTTGGCAAAAGATGGCTAATATGTTGGCATACATTACACAGCGTGCACTTGGTATAGGAATCATTAAATAGAGTTCCCCAGTGCCCACCATAGGTCTTTTGCAAGACCTTCCAAGCTATCAATTCTCCCTGGAGGGTCAACGTTTGCTTGGCTGTAGCCAATTGCAGAACTATTTTTGCAGCCATTTTCAGGCCGCAATGCGAAGCGCTTTTGGGTGAATTTTTGAATTTTGCATAGACCCGCGTTCTTGCTGGAAATTTTCCCAATGTCATCATGCCTCACTGGCATAATAATGAGATGCAATCTATTTATTCTAAACACCGTAGAGATCAACACACGATAGCTCTACAATACATCATGCATCTATGCACTTCTTCATGCAGCACAGTCTGTGGCCTAACCAACTATCATCACAACCATTTGCTGCAACTTTGACACCTATCACTAGACAGGATGCCCATGCAAATCATAAAAATTCAAGGTTGTCTTGGAGATACCACCGCTCTAGTTCTCGACATAATAGTGAGATGCAATCTATCATCTGAACACTGCCACAATGTAGTCTCTGGCCTAACCACCTATTACCCTGCACCGTTTTGTCATAGCTTTGCCACCTGTCACATTGGTCAGCGCACCCATGCAAATCATAGGTTGACTTGGAGAGGTCACCACACTGGCTTTTGGCATAGTAATGAGACACAATCTATCATTTTGAACATCGTCCTGCAACACTATCTCTGGCCACGATTTGTCATTGCCCAGAATGCAAGGTTGGCTTGGACCGACCACCATGCTGGTTCTTAAAATTACGGCTCCATTACCTATTTTTACATATTACGAGAGGAGACCTATGAAAACCACACTACTGGCAAATAGAATGATATCTATGATAGCAACCATGCTGGTTCTTGGAGTTAGATATTTGTGTACCAAGGAAAATGTTTCCTTGTGTAACCAAGGAAAATGCAATTGACGATATGGCCCTTGAGGGGTCCCCTTTAGGTTCAAGGGCCATATCGACATGCATTATACAATATCTAGGATGCCACTAGATAGATATTGTATAATGCATGTCGATATGGCCCTTTTCCCTAGAGGGGATCCCTCAAGGGCCATATCGTCAATTGCATTTTCTAAAAGTTTAATTGTATTTTTCTAGATGTATCTGCATGCAACCACAATGGTGGGTTGTTGGAGCTATGTTAGCACTATTTTGGTCCTAAACCAAGGAAATTCTAGTCCTACTTTATTGGTATTTTAGTCCTTGTTGCAATGAATCCTAAATGAGGGCAAAAGTATTCAGAGCCACCGTGCTAATTGGAGGCCCAGTGGTGCCATCTAGATAATCAACTACAATATATCGAGTGAAAATTGAGCAAAAGAGATTATAATGTACATCTACATCCAATAATAGGTTATATAAAAATTAACAAAAACTTAGATAGAGCAAAAATTGAGTAAAAAATCTTGCATTTATAAAAACTAAGCCATTGTTGAGAGCCTTAGAGGCCAAAAGATTACATCTAGTGACCATATCCATTGAAATATAAAAGTTAACAATAGTTCATACTGAGAGCCTCAAATTGAACAAAAGAGATTACGTAAATATAATAAAACTCAACAATTGCTTTCAGCCCTAGAGACCAAACCATTACATCCAGTGAGCCAAAAGATGATTGAGAGCCTTAGAGGCCAAAGATTACATTGTCTAGCCATTGCTGAGTGGCTATGCACCTCATTGAGCAAGAGGAAATTTGTACAACTCAATATTGCCACCAGCCCATCTTGTTGCATTAAAAATTTTTAGGGAGCCAAGGGAGAAGACGACGGAGAGGCCAAAGACCCTCCAAAGACCATGCACATTGCCAAGACTTAGGTTATGGCACCCCCAACAAGATGATATTGCTCTACTATGAAAATCATGAGGCCATCATCGATGTCTAGGGGGAACCCATACAACACAACTAGGGGGAACCTATACAACATATCCATAAAGAGGTCCTCCATGACCATTTCATCCAAGGTGGTGACATGTAGATATGGGGGAATCGACTATGGGAATGAAGGGTGTCCACTAGAGCCTACATTTCCACTCTAGGTGAGTGCAATGCAATCACCTTATACAAGAAGGAAGATACATTGGGATCACATTGCATCGAGGGGTGGTAGTAGGCATGGTGAAGATGATTGGGTGAGCAGTGGAGTGGGGGATTAGATGAGTGATGATAGTTTGAGGAGGGAGCGTGGAGCAAAGTAGAGCAGCGGCAAAAGAGAGCAAGAGGAGGGTGTGTGGAGCAAAGTAGCAGAGCATGTGGAGCAAAGTAGTAGAGTAGGGGAAGATGAGAGGAATGCAGTAAAATGCCAAATGCCACGGATCTTATATATTATAAAGTTCGAGCCACTATGGTGGTTGGAGGGCCAGAGGCCTAGAGTTCCATCCATATTAATTATAGGCCACCACTATAGTGGAATCTTAGGCGCCACTCAAATGGGTTGGTAATCATGGAGTAGATGCTTGGTGGTTGTAACAAGTAGGTGAGGAGACCACTGCGATGGCTGATAATTAACTGCCAGCCTGGTGGAATCTTAGCCACCATGATAGACATGGTTGTTGAGTGCCACCACCACCAACGGGCAATAATTACCACAAAATTAAATCATGAATCCTAATCGGCTCTAATCACTCATTACCATGCACTCTAGTACTAACACTATTGCATATGAAGTGAACTATTTCATAGAAATGAGAACTAAATGGAATATTCTTTTTTATACTGTTAAAAATTACCATTTTTGAAAAACTGGCTTCCTATCATACATCCCAAAAAAAAACAATAGAAAAATGGAATTCTTGACTTGACTAGATTTGTAGGAATACATTAAATAGCTCCTTATCTATTAAACCAATTTAGACATAAGGAAGAAAGTTAACATGTTTGCAATTTATCATATCAACATAAAAGAAGATGCTACCCATCATACTCTCCGCATATTTTAATCTCCTCTCATCAAGTGCATATTTGGTAATTCTCGGATGATGCCAGCATGTATTGCATCCTTGACAAGTTTTTATTTGATCTCCATCCTATGACAAAGGCATCTATAGGTCATCAAGAAAGTTGATGCTATTATGACTCATAGCTCATGATAGAAGTTGATGATGTTATAAAGTTATGTCATAAGTTGGAAAAAAATAGCAATGATCCATAACATGATTTGAACATGGGCAATTAGATCTACATCTATGCTAGGATTATTGCTTGTTTCTTGTATGATATATGTGTTGGTTTGATGGAATTTTCTTTTCTAAGGACTTTTATAGTAGATAATAACTCGCCCTTAACTTACACCCAAATTGGATTGCACTCGATTTCAAAGTAGAACAAAGTAGCAAGCTCTCACTGTAGAGCCACTTGTAATCTAAATTTTAAGATAGAAATCTTCCAAAACAGAGTCCTGGTTCAAAAGATATCGTCGTTTTACTATTTCTATCTTTTTAATGACAAAATTTGATGATGTTGTGTGGGTCTTGGTAGTGAGTCATGTGTTATGGGGATGTTGAAGATATATCAATGGAGCCTCCACTCCAAGATACTCTCCTTGTGAGAGCAATGCAATGCACGAGCCATCCTCAAGTGTCATTCAAGTGGCCTCCAGATTGTTGCAATGTGTTTCCACAAGAGAAAGAGGGAAGGGGGAGAGGGGAGAAGAGAGGGGAGAAGGGAGGGAGAAGGAGAAGGAGAAGAGAAGAGGCGCATGAAAGGGGATGGAGTGGCAAACACAAGGGCACTACAATGGAAACAAGGGAACACCCAAAACACTCTCTTGGAAGAGAAGAGGGAGCTTGTATTCAAACTTGTGAAAACAACAATGAAGACCAAAGTCAACCATTTGGCATTTTATACAAGTCACCTTTTAAAGGGAGGGCCAATCCCTTTCCTTTTAGCACTCTCCCTCTCTTTACAATACAAAGGCTCTTAGGCCCTTAGGGTGCCAAGGCATATTTCTATTCTTTCCATATCTCGTTGATTGCTAGCGCAATAGCGCTTATGTTATCCATATAAGAGCACTTGGGACAAGCCTGGCGTTAGGAGGAGTTCCTCACCGGCTCCCAAATAGTGCTTGTGTTAGCCTCAGGACTCCAAAGCTTAGGTAATTTGCGGCTCAAACTCTTTGAGCACCCTCATGCCTAAAGCCAAGTTGGGGTTTGAAGCCTGTATATGAGGCTTAAAACCTAGAGTGGCGAGGCTTAACTTCCCCAAGACACTTCACCTCAGCTTGTATCTAGAACATACAACTTTGGCAGCTGGAATTTATAATGCTAAGTGTGATTCGGAGTACATGACCTTGTATTCACCTTCCATGGGAGCTGGGTTTTGCTTTCTTGATCTTCAGGGGGGAGTACCAGCTACTATTGTACCCTTCTAGGTGGCCTATCTTTTGGACACTTCTTCTTCCCCTTGCAAATTTTCTATGGGGAACTCAGAAGGCATACAGATTGTCACAAAGGGGTGCTTTGGGAATACGAGGGGCTAGTGGCCTATGGGATAGGGTGGGGGCGGAGTCCCAACTCAGTTTTGAACTCGAAGAATTTGTGTTCGGGATCCATCAAGAAAAGTGATGGCAGTTGAGCGAGTCGCTGGACGAGGAAGCGCGTGAAGACATAAACAAGCTTCTTGGATGGTAGTGGAAGGGGGCAAGAGGCTATGAGAATTTTGGGGAAATTTTGCAAAAGTTTGAGGGAAACTACTATGGCAACAACCTAGCAGAATAAGGCATGTTTATATAGATTTTGCATCCCCACAGTCGGCGGGGTCTTTCAATGGTGACAACGGTCGATAGGGTAAGTGGATGGCAACAGTCGGCGGGATACTGTTTTGGCAATGACCAGCATGATATGAAAAGGGCCACGATTGGTGGGACTCAATGGAGATGATTGGCGGGGTACGAGATCACGACAATCGCGTGATACTTCTATGGTAATGACCAGCAGGATACTGACTATGTAGAGAAGTAAAAGAGGGGGGGTGTGAAGGAGTGGGAAGTGAGAGGGAGAGGGGACGAGTGGAGTGCATTTGTGTGGGTAGGGACTGACATTGAGGCCACCATGCAAGATGGTGGAAAAGTGCTAAAATGCACATACTAACCCTAATCACCTAGTACTGACTGTGGATATGTGTGTGTGTACTTGTTCAGCAGTGACTTGTGGGCTATGGGTGCGTCAGGTGAGATGCCTACCATACTGACTCACCTAGACGTGGTCTTGATGATTAAGAGGAATGTGGTGTGGATAGACACCGTGCTGCTACATAACATGTTAGAAGCCACGTAGAGTAAGTGTCCAGCTTGTGTTTTACCTTGGATGCCAGAGGCACATTGGCATTGGGCCTACTTGTTGCGACATGGTTCGTTTTCATGGGAGGAGCGGGTTCTTGTGTGATCGCCCTTGGCGCACACCCTTGCCTTTGTGCATATGTCGGTACCGTCAGAGATGGTACGATCACAATTAGTTTCAAGGGTTTGGATTTGGAATTGGATGGAGGTTCTTGTGTAACACCTCACAGTGGAGGGGTCAGCTGCTCCCTTGCTACCCTTGGTGATATTTGTGCTGAGTTGTACTATTCGTGGTGGTAATAGAGCGTATTTGAGACTTTGGAGCTGGTTTGCTACATTTGGTTCATTGGTAGGTTCTTGTGGTTTTGCATCTTGGGCCAACACAGGTTCTTGTTTTGCTGCAAATGCATTCTCTGTAAGTATTTCCTTAACGGCGGTAAGACAAAGGCTGGGCACTACAAACTCCATTGGCATCACCGCCTCCACCCCGAAGGCTGACAATGGGTGGGCCTTGTAGTTGTGCAATTCCACTCTCATGATTTTCTCCTCGTGCCACAAGTAGATGTTATTAGTACACCAGTCGTACACAAGCCCAGACATTTGTCAGGTCTGTAGTCAAGGAGCAGCTGGGATATGAAGCTATTCCAACCTTGTGACAGGGAAGAGGATGAGAATGAGTCAAGATATGAAGCCGGGATATGAAGTAGTTGGGATGTGAAGCACTCGGTAGTTCCCCCATTGACTAACTTTACTACCAAATGGGTTTGCTTGAGTGCAGGTTTTTCCCATTTCACCTAGCATTCCTTGGTACAGACACTCACACCCTCTCCCCCATCTAGGACGGCCTCAACCTTTTGGTGTTGATAGATTATGGGGATAGGACATTCATGTCATCACCCTCAAAGTACTGGCCTAGCTTGTTGATGGGAACCTTGGGTAGGTTTTGCCCCTTTTCTGGCAACAATTGGTTAGGCTTATGGCTGGCAGGGACTGGGGGCAATAGTAGTGTTCTGAAGGACAAATTGATGTAATGGGATCTAGAGTCCTCAGGTCTATGGTTGTGAGTGTGTGAACACATGGTGTGCCTGGATAGGTGTTAGTAGGTGTGATTGAGTGAATCTAGGTGCATGGTGTGTGATTGAGAGAATCATGGAACTGATTGAGAGATTTGTGGATCTAGATGCTCTACTGAACTCATATGTGATGTCACTACTGGATGTAACTAGAGCCTAAACTGGAGCCTATATATTGGGCCTGTCTCTCTTGAATAAACTCTCTTTTGCTTCACTTTCTCAATCGGTCTTACAACTCCAACATTTGGTATCAAAGCATTGGTGCACTACCCTTGAGACCTCCTTGAGTGCCATGTCATCATCTTCTTCCTCACACTCTCTTCTTCTCCAGTTTTTCCTCTTTTGAGTAAAACTTCCAAGTGCTTGTTCTCCCAATGTAGGCAACCATTCTCCAAACCCTTTCAGCCATTAGTTTCCCTCACATAGACGAACTTCTACTCCATAGGGTTTCTAGAAATTGTCCTTCTACAACCCGTGCTGATACTCGATTCATCCTACACCATTTTTGTCAATTCAGCTTGCTAGAGCCACCATTTCAAAAATGGTCTAAGGTGCACTTAGGCGATATAAGCTACCTATTGGTGAATTTTGAGGGAAAACGGTCAAGGGAATGAGGAGAAACTAAGGAAAATCCAGTCAAGTTTTGAAGAAGATATGGTTTTTGGAGGTGGAGAAGATGCTGCTGCCATTGGTGGTGTGAAGCTTCATTTGGTTTGATACTTGCACTGATTCTTTTACTTCCAAGTACCTTTTATTACACAGCAAATTCCCTCTTCTTGATGCTTTGTGGAGTGAGGTACCAACCCTCCAAGGTTCCTCTGTTTTCTACAAGCATTTCTAGTCTACTATTTTTGAAGTTTGATGCTACACTAAATGCTAAGGTGATGCTTGAGGAGTTAAAGTACAAATCAGAGATTTATAGATTCCTTTTTAAGTTCAATTGAATGCATTTTCAACCTTTTATATTGAGGATTGAGGTTATCATACTTTGAAGTCGATTTCAAGTCATACTATCTTGTTGGCTAGTTGACTAGTTGACTAGTGTGGATTGACCATGACAAGAGCTTACATGGAAGAATATATAATGACTTGCATGATTTCCAATGGATATGATTGAAAGGTTTGAACTACAACCATTATGATTCTTATTTTGAAGATGCCTTAGTTATGGTTTCAGTATCTTTCATGATGTATGAAATGTACTTGCCTTGCCTTACAATCATGACCACCTCTTGTACAAGAGTAGACACTGCCCTTGCATGACAAGTGGTAAGACCCTATTTAGTCCATATAATTCATAAAATGGTATTAAAGCTTGGACACTCAAAGAAGGTGAAGGACTACAATGATTTTGTAGTGTAGAATATGGACAAGATACATTAGTGTGAAGAAGGACAAAGAGCAAAGTAGTTACAAGATTGTCTACACCAAGAACCTCTCCAATGACAATGAATCTCACACTATGGTAGCTTGGAAGAGAAGGAGTAAAAGGACAAGATATGCTATCAAAGGGGGGTATTTCCCCACATCTTCAATTTAGAATTTTTGTGTGTGTGGTCAATAAGGGTTCTCTACCTTAGGATTTCCCCCTCAAATGATTGTTAGTCTTATGTGCTACCTTGTTGGATCTAAGGGTATTCCCATGCATAGTCATTTTCTATCTCCCAATTGTAAGCCAACAAACCAAGGTCAGAGTGAGATCATGTTGGGATGAGGATGCCCAAATGAGTCTACTACTACTGATGCAACTAGAGTGAGTGCCAGGTTGTGGATCATGTGTGTTGCCACTAGAGGTGGGCAAGCCATGAAGTTTCCCATGGACTACTACTAGGGTTGAGGTCATCAATTTGTGGGGGGGAATGAAGGACAAATTGATGTAATGGGATCTAGAGTCCCAAGGTCTAAGGTTGTGTGTGAACACATGGTGTGCCTGGATAGGTGTCAATAGGTGTGATTAAGTGAATCTAGGTGTGTGGTGTGTGATTGAGAGAATCATGGAACTGATTGAGAGATTCGTGGATCTAGATGCTCTACTCAGCACACGTGATGTCACTACTAGATGTAACTGGAGCCTATATATTGGGCCTATCTCTCTTGAATAAACTCTCTCTTTTGCATCACTTGCTCAATCCTTCTTGCAACTCCAACATGTTCATACAATTGGATAGATCATGCCATAGGATGGCATCCTATTTCCTCTTAGCAGGGAAGCGATGGGCATTTTCACCTCTGTCAATAGGAAGGCAACCAACCCAACACTATCGCAGAGTTCTTTTAAAGCCTCTCCTTCCATGGACAATAGGTCCTCAAAGCCATACATGTCTCCTTCCTTCTAGAGGTTTTGTAGCACTGGGTCTTCTTGGAACATTTTCTGCATCATATCGGAGCTTCTGACTAATCAAAGCTTAGGTGTTCCTCTTCCTCTACTCTTCCTAACACCTTGAGCAATTTTTCCCCTTGGTGGCCCATCAAGTGGGTTGGATGAATATTATCTGACCCTCTACTTGCCTTGAGTCGAAGTTCAAACTTCTCTTAGCAGTCCCATACCAATTTCTAGGCATCTTTTACGTATTGCTTTTCCAAGACCAGGTCAGGATAGGTCTCCTTATAGGAGGGTGAGAGTGCTAGTCCTTGGGCCTGCACTGGCTTAATTACCTCTAGACTCAGAGGCACCTCAGGGTCACCATAGGTGGAAGCATGTTCAGAGGTAGAGGAGCAGGCAAGAGTAGCTATCTCCTCATCAGAATCATCTTGGATAAGCACCTAGTCAGAGCCGTCACCTACCTGAATGGCCTTCTTGGACCAAGTTAGGGGGTGTTAAGGGATCTCGAGGCTTTGCAATAGGGACCCTTTATCTTTCCTAGCCATCTTCCTTATTTCCTTGCCTAATGGCTTGGCTTGCATTCTTGTGATGACTTGTAGGGGCACTACGGCCACCTGGCCTTGTTTGATGCTAAGAAGGTTAAGGCTGGTGCTCTTTGGCATGATGATTGGGGTTGTTAGTCTCCTCATGGGATAGTCCTCTAACAGATGCTCGGTCCCACACCTTGGGGTTGGTCATGGTTGGAGCGGTGGGGGTACAATCCCTATAGGGACAATCCTTCAAGAAATGTGGCCCTTGGCATTTGCAACAAGACACTGGGGGGTTTGAAGTACCTTGGTAGGACCCAGGCAGGTGTAACATAGGAGTGGATGCCTCCGAGTGATTGATTTTAGGTCTCTTGCCCTTACATTCATGGGAGCGGTCTAGAACACGGGGACTTGTTGATCCTCTAGCAGGAGGTAGTGGCTCAAGGTGCCAGTTCCCTCCTCATAGGGGTAGTAATCGTGAGGTCCATGATCTGGATCCGCTGTCTCCTCCCAATCATTGGGCACTTCCTCCACCACCACTTGATTGGCTAGAGTTATACACGGTAGTGGTGGTTATGGGCCCAATCTGGGTGGTGGTAATGGAACTGGCTAACTTGAACTAGCCACAAGGCCACCCTTTGTGATCAGGGGGTTAGGAGGGGCCATTAGGGCTAACAAGGGTCTCATTTGATACTAGGTTGGGGAAGGGACCTTGAAAATCAAAATTGGGAGATATCATGGTTTCCCCACCTAAGGCAGTGTGCGCAGCAGTAGAGTGGTGGCCTTGCCCTTAGGCACGGACACTCATTAGAGGGGTGGTTGCCATTGCATACCCCACACCAGACATTGTCTCTCCATGGAAACAAGTGGGGGTTTCCCGGCGCCTCCTTGGAGGTTCCTCTCCTCCACTCCTAGCCTATCTAATCTAGCAGATTGGAGGCTAGCGCACTCATATCCAAGCCCTTGGGTTCGTTGGTCTCCTTCTTGATCATTTCTACACTTGAAGACCTAACTGATGGGGCTATTTTTGAGGGATCCAGGGTTTATCCAAATTCACCTTGTCCATCATGTTGTCACATATGCGGATGGCCACCTTGCTGCATAAATAGAAGGAGGTAGGATTCATCACCATTAGCAACTTTGGGTCTACCAATCCAATGAGGAAGTGGGGCAACAGCCATTTGTCGCTCATTCATGCATACGATTCATAGCGAGCATTGAGGTGGTTGATCTTGGCAATATAATCCCTTAGGGATTCCTTATCATTCTACTTTACTCCATACAATTTATTAATCAAGCTCCATTTATGGCCGCTAGGGGCGAACCCCATAATGAATGCCTTTCTCAATGTCTCCCAATTGATTTTCTCATCTGGGGTGAGAGCTCTATACCATTGGCCTACTTTACCATCTAGCTGAGAGCAAATGCATTGGCCATTTCTAGGTCTTGGGAGTAGCAAAAGCTTTGCAAATTTTTTGAAATCGCTCCACGTGGGAGATTGAGTCTCCGTCTCCAAGGAACTTGGTCATTAACTTGGAGATTGTTATAGGTCAACTCCTTGAGGGATTCGCAATCCCTGCAAGAAACATTGGGGCGGGTGGAGGTGGCGTGTCCTCCCTTCCTAGGGCATTCACCAAGATGCACATTGCCTCACCAATTAACATAGTTTGAGCGACTGGCAGGAGTGGTGTTGTTGTGGGTCTAACAGGACGCAGGGCTGGCCTTAAGCCTAGCCCTTAAGCCTAGCCCTAGTGGTGGTATCCATGTAGTTGCTAGTACCGGCATTGAAATGGATGTGCCAAGGCCTGCATTCATCGATGCAACATGTATGGATGGGAAGGAACGTACTCCTAGAGGAGGTGGGTCTTGCGACATCGGAACATTAGTTCCATACAATGGGTGATAAGGTGGGAACTATGGTGCCCCATAGTTGACAAAGGTTGGTGGCACCTGGACTATTGGGGATTCAAAAGAAGCCCCTACTTGGAGCTTCCTCACACCCCCTCGGCTGGGATCTTGCCCTCGGAATTCCCTCATCCATGGATCTTCATCATCCATGTGTTCCCATTGGGGAGGTCTTGCATAGGCAGAGGATCTTGATTTGCAAAAGTGGTTTTTGTCCTAGTCTATTGTTCGGGAGCTGGATGTTGCTGACCTTCCCTTCTTGCCACATGCCGACGAAGGGGTTGTACATGTCTGGCAACTCTATTCGGCCTAATCATCTGAACATGTTGGAGGATTTACCTCTCAGCTTGGACACAACTGAAGGTGCAAGACAGTTGGGAGAAGCCACACTAGCGAATGGGGCTTTCGAGGCCTTTGGACTTGAGGGGTCTTTCATTACTTCTTCCAAGCTCTCCATCTCATTGGAGCTAGATAGATCTTTCTATTAGGGGCTTATTAATGAGTGGGGGCTAGGAATCAAGCTTTCGAATCCCCAGCTACAGCAAAGGGTGGGCTGCTGAGCGTAGCTCGAAGCTCTATCTTTTGGTGAGGGATCCTTGGAAAAAATGTTCCCAAACCTCAAGTGCATGTAGGAGACCTCTAACAAGGCACTAAGATTCTTGAATTTTTTTCATTCCTGGGCTACCTAAGAGGTATCCCAATGTCATGGGGATTGTTCTATGGTGACGATCATAGGGATAGGGTGTCACAACAAATGGCGGGATACAGGTAGAGCAGCGATTGGTAGAATAATAATAGTGACGGGCGGCAGAGTAGGCATATGATGACGGTTGGTGGGATAGATATTACCACATGTTCAGTGGGATAAGATGCAAGTGGTATCCCTACGGTGGTCAAGATAAGGTCAAGAGAACAAGAAGTGGAATAAGGAGGTCGATGATATAGTTATGGTGACGCACGTGGGGATGGAAAATAGCAATGCGTGGCAAAGTAGGTGTATCATGAAGATCGACGGAATGAGTATAGCAACAACAGGGTGATAGGTGTAATGCAACAATTGGCAAAATAGGAATATGACCCAGGCGTGGGTGTGGGCTTACCGCACCGATGACAAATTAGCAAGATACCAGGTTGGTGGGATAGCTCTAAGGCCACGGGTCATTAGCTGTCAGGTCGGTGGGATAGTTAACTCTGACATACATTTAATCAAGGTGGTAGGTTAGGTCATGGTCAGAGGTTAGGTTGGTGAGATACTGGTAACGCACCGGGTCAATGTGGTTTGATTGGTGGGATACTGCTACCGCACCAGTCGATGGGATAGCTCTATTGGCGATGACTCGTGGGGATAGTGGAACACTACGTTTCCGATTGGTTTTTGTGAATTTTTGGTAGATTTTGAGTTTTTGTTCTAGTTTTTTTATGCTAGGGGGGTGCTACACTACCTAGTCTTCCTATACAATGAAAAAAACTTGAAGGAAAAACAAATTTTGCAAGCCAAAATGCAAGATTTCTTGAGGGGTGGGTTCTAGCACACAAACAACTTTGAAATTCAGCAAGAATCATCATTTCTATTGTTTTTTAATGTCTTTGGACATCACACACTCCTTAGCAATATCACAAATCTCAGGGGGATCACTATATGTAAACCATGTATATCACGTGTGTTCAAGGCCTAATTGAAAAATACCTTATCTGTAACTTTTTCATGAATAAAACACACCCTTTTTCTATTCAAACTGTGAATACCCCTTTTAAATGGTACCCTTCTATATGGAAAAAATGTAAAAATTTTATAGTTTTAAAATCCCTTATGTTGAACTCACATGCTATGGTTACATATTTATGAGTGACCCCCCCGAGTCACAAACTAAGTTCCTATCAACTCAACACACTAAAAAGCATCAAAAACAAGCTCCAAATGCTCCAAAATGACTTTTCAATAAAAAATGACAGCTTTCCTAACTTTTCTGTCCAAAACTCTCACTTCTTCACTCTTTTCTTTCCTAAAACTCCACTAACAAAGCTTTAGGTGTGGGTCTCAGCGGTGACTCACATGTCATGGGGAAGTTGAAGAGATGCCGATAGATCGTCCACTCCAAGTGACTCCTTCTGAGAGCAATGCAAGGCACAAGCCATTCGCAAGTGTCACTGAAGCAGCCTCTGGATTGTTGCAATGTGTTTCCACGAGAGAAAGAGGGGAGGGAGAGAGGGGATAAGGGAGGGAGAAGTGGCCTTTAATACAAGTCACCTTTTGAAGGGAGGGCCAACCCTTTTCCTCTTAGCACTGTCCCTCTCTTTACAACAATAATAAGGCTCTTGGGCCTATAGGGTGCCAAGACATATTTCTATTATTTCCATCTCTCCTTAGTAGCAGAAATAGCGCTTGTATTAACCATATAAGAGCGCTTGGGACAAGCCTGGTGTTAGGAGGTGTTCCCAATCGGCTCCTAAATAGTGCTTGTGTTAGCCTTGCACCTCCAAGGCTTAGGTGATTTGGGAATCAAACTCCCCAAGCACCCTCACGCCTTAAGCCATTTGGGGTTCAAAGCCCATTTAAGAGGCTCAAAACCCTAAGTGGCAAGGCTTAACTTCCTCAAGACACTTCACTGCACAGCTTGCAGCTGGAACATACAACTATGGCAGCTGGAACTTATAACTTGGCAGCCAAAACATACCACTATGCACATTGCCTAAACGCTTTCGCCTTAGGCTATTTGGGGATCAAACTCCCTGAGTTTGTATTGTACTCCTTCCATGGTTGTTTCCATTGAAGTAGATTGGAATCTGCAGGTTTCTTGCAATCATTGGCCTTGGGTTGTTGGTTGGAAGCTACAATCTGTGCACATTACTTGGAATATTTAGCCTTGGGATATTTGGGGATCAAACTCCCTGACCTTGTACTATACTCCTTCCATGGCTGTTTCCGTTGAAGTAGATAGGAATGTGCCCATTGCCTGCAACCGTTAGCCTTTGGGTATTTGGGTATCAAACTCCCTGCGCTTGTCCTTGTAGTAAATCATGAAGCCTAATCACCTCTAATCATTGATAACCTTGCATTTGGCAACTATACTTTGTGAATGTTAACAAATGTTATTGAATTATATCATAACTTATGACAAAATTCGATGATATCATCGACTTTTGTCATAACTTATGACAAAAGTCGATGTTATCATCATGTTCTATCATAGTCATTCCAAACTTTGATGATATCATCGACTTTCATCATAATGTTTGCTATAGCTCAATGCTATCATCAAATTTAGGGTTAACTTTATGACATGGCTCAATGCTATAATTAAAAATTGTCATAATTTTTTATTTTGTAAAGGGTTTAGGGTACTTTTTGGGAGAAAAGTGGCCTACAAGACCGTGCTCAAAATTATTTTTTTTGCAAGTTTTTCTCTAATCTCTCTTTTTTGTAAGGTTTTTCCTTCGTCGCCTCTCTTAGAGAATCGCCTACGATCTTCCAAGCTTGATTTTTTATCTTACCCACATAAAAATTGCCTATGATCTTCCAAGTCTCTCTTAGAGAGTCACCTATGATCTTCCAATCCTGATTTTTTATCTCAGCCACATAAAAATTGTTTTTAATAATGATCTGGTGCAAGCATTTTCATCGTAGACTCGACCTGCCCTTCATGATGAGGCTAGTGAATTTGTTGAGCTATAGCATGAAGTTATTGAGGAAACTAGAATAGGTTCAACTATTGTACAAGAAGAGACATTGCTACCACTTTTGATAACACATGCATAGATTGTGTTGATGTTCAGCTAGACATTTGGTTTTTCATATAAATTTTGATATATGGACATGTTTTAAGATACTTAAATGATGTTATTTTCTATTTTTCATATAGATTTTCCATTTGGTACATCTCTCACATGTACTTCATTTGGTTGCTTTGTTATAATATAAATAATAATATATGTCATGTCCATTTGATTTTGAATTAAAATTCTATATCATCAATGATGATGAAATCTTAGAGTGACTTTGTGGATGTAAAATATTTCTTGCAACCTTTAAAATAAATTCATAATCTAGCATCTGTTTTGAAGATGATATTCAAGTGTAGTCAAATATGAAAGCCTAAGTATATGTATCTAGTTCATCTTAAAAAGTTGTGCTACATAAATTTGTGCCCTTTTGTAGAATCGATTGTCTTTAGATGGACCAATTGTTGAGATATCAAGCTCCACTCGCGATATGCTAGGGTGACCGTTGTGCATTTATGTCACCGACTTGTTAGCTACAGATGTGGTTGGTACACCGCCCACGAATAATAGCTAGATGACAACTATCCTTATCTACACTAGTTTGTGGCTCAGTTAGTATGCCACCTTAGTTAGTTGAGTTTTGTTTGAGACCCACATATAGGGTTCTTCTATTTCTTTGTACTAGAGTTCTTTTGGTTTTTACAATTAAGAAGAGGAAAACTGTTTTTAGCCTCCACCTTTGTGTGTATTCCCCCATCGTGCTTATGAGAAAGCCTCAAGTGAGACTCCTTCCCTCTCTCCCACTATCTTCACACCAATGAGAAAATAAAATACTTTTAAAAAGTGGCCAATAGTCCTAGGATTTTAAAAGGAATCATTTTTTAGAAGCCATGCAATGTTCTCACTTCATCTGCAATAGTGTTTACTCTACTAAGAATGCAAGCTCGGTGACTGGGTATGGTAGCTAGCATGTGAGTAATTGCGGGCCACTATGGTGGCTGGTAATTAACTCCTAGCCCATTGGAATCTTAGCTATCACCACTGGTAATTAACTACTAGCCCGTTGCAATCATAGCAACCACCACCATAGATGTGGTTGGTAATCTTATATGCCACCACCTCTAATCACTCATTACCATGCAAGGTAGTACTACCGCCTTGAATTAATCAAAATTCAAGCCAACCACCATGGTGTCTCTCACCTTGATAGTTCCTTGTAGTCGGGCTACAAACTTAAGCCTCCGCTATTCCATTCCCTTGATTGTTTCATCTTCTATCCCTCTCAATTGTTTCTTTCTCCCTTGCATTTGGACTGTAAACTTTTTTCTTTTCAAAGAATTGGACTGCAAACTTAAACCTCCACTATTCAATTTCCTTTATTATTTCATCTTTTATCCCTCTCGACCATTTGAATCTCCATTGCACTCTTCCTAAAACTTCTATCCCCTCTCGTAATGGGTCCCCCTGAACACACCAAGCTCCAAAATGTGTCTACATAGTTTGAAAGCTCCTCACATGATCTTTCCTCCCCCCCTACATAGTTCGAGAGCTCCTCACACTTCCTCCCCCTCTATAGCATAGTGTGAGAGCCTCTCCTCCCCTGATCTTGAAATCATGACATCTGGGAGATCCTCACTCGCTCTTCAAAAGCCCAATTTGGATTCTCTCAAAACAACTTCACCAGGTTGGTACAAGGGGTGAATGTGAAGGATGAACAAATACTCTATCAAGGTAAAAAGAGTAGGGTCAACGTTTTCTTGGGTGTAGCCAATCGTGACACTATTTTTAGGGCCATTTTTGGGCCGTGACACGATGCGCTCCTAGTTGAATATTTGAATTTTTCATGGACTTGCACTCTCACCAAAAGTTTTTTCGACATCATGAAGGTGCACTAGCATAATAATGAGACGCAATCTATTAGTTCATAACATTGCATAGCTCAACACACATCATCTCTACACTGCTTCATGTAGTGCAGTCTTTGGCCTATGCTGCCTGATCACTTATCATCGCGCAAACTTTTGGCAAAGCTTCACTGGGCACTGCACCCATGCAGATCATTAAAATTGAAGGTTGGCTTGGAGAGACCACCGCATTGTTCTCAGCATAATAATTAGATGCAATCTATCATTCTAAACATCGCCACAGCACAACCGACCATCTGTCATCGCGCAGCCTTTTGCTGCACCTCTACTCATAGCCCATGCAAATCATAGGTTGGCTTGGAGAGACACCGCACTCATCTTTGGCATAATAATGAGACGTAATATATTATTTTAAGCATCGCCTTAGCGCCGGACAACCTGTCATCACCCAAAATTCAAGGTTGTCTTGGAGAGACCACTGCTCTGGTTCTTGGAGTTATGGCTCCGTTACCTATTTTTACATATTACTTGAGGAGGTCTATGATGACCAGCACAAGGAGATCTATGAAAGCCACTGTGCTAGTCCTTTGAGTTATATATTTGTGTACCAAGGAAAATGTATTCCATTATGCAACCAAGCAAAATGCAATTGATGATATGGCCCTTGAGGGGCCCCTTTAGGGGCAAAAGCCATATCGACATGTCATTTTTATCCAGTGGCATCATGGATATTATATAATGCACGTTTATATGGCCCTTGCCCCTAGAGGGGACCCCTCAAGGGCCATATCATTAATTGCATTTTTTTTAATTTTAATTGTATTTTCTAGATGTATCTCCATGCAACCACAAAGGTAGGGTCGTTGGAGTTATTTTAGCACTATTTTGATCATAAACCAAGGAGATTGTATTCCTTCTTTGTTGATATTTTAGTACTTGTTGCATTTAATATAAATGAGGAAAAAAGGACAATTTATTGAGTGAAAATTGAGCAAAATAGATTACAATGTAACAATGTACATCTACATCCAATAATAGGTTATATAAAAATTATCAACTTATACAGAGCAAAAATTGAATAGAGGATCTTACATTTATAAAAACTCGGCAATTGCTGAGAGCCTTAAAGGCCAAAAGATAACAGGTAGTAGCCATAACCATTCAAATATAAAAGTTAACAACAATGCATATTGAGAGCCTTAAATTAAACAAAAAGAGATTACATAAATTCCTTAGAGACCAAAACATTACATCGAGTGAGCCCATCTGTAGACTAATGCATATCATAAAGTAGCTTATGCAACCAAGCTGCCTCACATGTAGCCATTGCTGCACCCATGTACTCAGCCTCTGTGCTCGACAAGGCAACTGTAGGCTATTTCTTACTACTCCAAGTGCCTGCAGTACTCCCAAAAGAGAACATATATCGACTTGTAGATCATCTATTAAAAATACTACCAACCCAATCAGCATCAGTGTATCCATGCAACTGTATCTAAACCCCAGTCTCATAAAATAGTCCATACTACAATGTGGACTTCACATACCTCAGTATGCATCTAGCCACATCCAAATGCGGTTTCCTTGGAGCCTTTCCCAACCCAACAGCATAGCTCAAATGGTAATAGTCATGTAGATCAAACTTCCTACTATGTGTCTGTACATAGTAGGGTCTTCCAGAAGCTCACCTGCATCTATGCTCAACTTCACATTCTACTCCAAAGGAACTGAAATAGGCTTACAGCCTATCATCTCATATTTGCACAGCATGTCCAATCCATACTACCTCTACAAGATCCATATCCCACTTGTGATCTAATCATCTCAATTCCCAAGAAGTAACGCAGCTCTCCCAAATCCTTCATCTCAAACTTCTACTTCAATAGCATTTTCACATGAAGGATATCTTCATCACTATCACCTGTGATGATCAAATCATCAACATAAATGACAAGAAGCATAATACCTTTTTCTATTTTTCTCACATAAAGTGAGAAATATGCGTTGGAAATCTGAAAGCCAATAGTGACAAGATATTGTCCTATCTAGTCAAACCATGCTCTGGGTGCTTGCTTCAAGCCATACAAGGCTTTCCTCAACCTGCAAACAAACTCAGGATAAATAGCATGAACATAACCTAGTGGCTGCTCCATATAGACCTCTTCTTGCAAATCACCATGCAAGAAAGCATTCTTTACATCCATCTAATGTAAAGACCATCCCTTTGATGCAACCATAGCAATGAGTGCTCTTGCAATTGCCATCCTTGCAACCGGACTGAATGTTTCTTCCTAATCAATGCCATGTGTGTGTGCATACCCCTTGACAACTAATCTTGCCTTGTATCTATTCACAGAACCATCTTCATTGTGCTTCACCCTATAAACCCACTTGCAGCTAATTGCATTCTTGTCTTTAGGCAAAGGCACCAATTCCCATGTAGCATTTGCTTCCAAGGCAGCCATTTCTTCATCCATGGCTTTCTCCCATTTTTCTTTTCCCATTTTTGAAAATCATTCCTAAGAAAAGTAATTCTTGGCAGAGATCGAAGGCTCTCACCTCATTTCGTAGGACCTTTCCAAATATTAAAGCAAGTGGGAACATTGGCTTACCAACTTGAATTGCCTCAAAATATCAAAGTACATCTTGTTTTCCATGTGAGCTTACTGAAAAGCTATGTTGCTAATCCTTCTCATGTTTTGTAGGACACATCTAGAATTCAAGAAGATGACAAATTCTCTGACAAGTGCAGAAGAAAGCAATGATGTGTGGTATGTTGACTCGGGTGCGTCAAACCACATGACAGGTCATGCTGAATGGATGCAGGATGCAAGGAAAATGGAAAAACCAGGATTTGTGGAGACTAGTGATGATACTGCACATCCTATTGTGCAGATTGGCAAAATTCCTTTGTCTATGCAGGATGGGAAAAAGAAATACTTGTCTGATGTATTTCATGTCCCGAACATCACCAAGAACCTGGTTTCTGTTGGTCAAATGGCTGAGCAGGGCTTGCAGGTCAGATTCAATCCTCATGGATGCTTTGTTGAGGATATGAAAAAATAATGGTCACTTGATAGCAAAAGGAAAGAAGAAGGGCAGGATGTTTACGCTGGATGCGGACATGCCTAAATTGAGTGCAGCAATGTTTGCACATGGGACTGGTGTAGTTGCAGATATTGATATCTGGCATAAACGCATTGGTCATGTTAATGTACAGCCACTTAAATCAATGCAGGCCCAAAATATTATTGCAGGATTGCCTAAATTCAAGGTTGCAGAAATGCATAAGGTGTGTGAAGCCTGTCAATTTGGAAAACAGGCAAGGAAACCATTTCCTAGGCATGTTCAAGAGAGTAAGAAGCCATTGGAATTAATCCACTCTGATGTGTGGACTACTAAAGCTGCATCTGTTGGAGGCTGTCATTACTTTGTCACCTTTATTGATGACTACAACAGAAAAGTTTAGGTGTATTTTATGAAAAAGAAAAGTGAAGTGTTTGGGCACTTCAAAGTTTTGAAAGCTATGGTTGAAAAAGAAACAGGCTTGCAAATAAAATGCCTAAGGTCAGATGGTGGAGGAGAGTACCTCTCAAATGAGTTTGCAAGGTTCCTACAGGAGCATGGCATAAAGTAGCAATATTCATGTAGTCATACCCCACAGCAAAATGGAATTGCAGAAAGGAAAAACAGGCATATTGGAGAGGTATCTCAGGCCATGCTAAATGAAAAAGATCTACCAGATTATTATTGGGCTGAAGCAATTGCTACAGCAGTTTATATAATGAACAGGACTCCCACTGCAGCAATACATGGCATGATGCCAGAGGAGATGTATACTGGTAGGAAACCAGACATTTCTCATTTGAAAATTTTTGGTTGCATTGCCTATGTCCATGTGCCAAATGAGTTGAGGTCCAAGATGGATCCAAAGGCTGAGAAGTGCATCTTTATTGGTTATTCTCTGCAGCAAAAATAGTATAGATGCTATAACCCTTCTACACATAAGTTCACAATGAGCAGAGATGTTGTTTTTGATGGGATGAGTAGCTGGTATAAACCAGTAAATGTGATGATTGATGTAGATGCACAAAATGGTAATGCTGCACAAAATTCAGAGCAGCAATCACAAAATATCAGTGGACCTGGAGTGCCCTCTAACAGTGGTTCACATACTTCGCCATGGACAGGTAGATTGAGATTGGGAGAATCTCCTCAAAGCAATGTAGATAGTGGTACGCAGGTATCACGAAAAGGAAAAGAGAAGGTAGATCAGCCCATGTTTGATGTGAATGCAGGTCACTCTTATGTGGATGGTGAATCCAGTGGCTCAGAACAGAGCATTGATTATGAGTTGGGTATTCCTTCTGTTGTTACACCTGGAGTAAGGAAGACCAGGGATGTTTTGAGAGCACCTAGAAGTGAGCCTATTTTGTGCAGGTCTACCAGGGTTAGGTATCTTGTGGATAGGCTGAAATATGATGGATTTACAGCCATTCACTATGCCTATATGGTCAAAGTGATACAGGAACCAGAACCCACTTGTTTTGAGTAAGCCATGGGAAATGAAAAATGGGAGAAAGCCATGGATGAAGAAATGGATGCCTTGGAAGCAAATGCTAAATTGGGAATTGGTGCCTGTGCCTAAAGATCAGAATGCAATTGGCTGTAAGTGGGTTTATAAGATCAAGCACAATGCAGATGGTTCTGTGAACAGATACAAGGCAAGATTAGTTATCAAGGGGTATGCACAGACATACAGCATTGATTATGAAGAAACATTCAGTCCGGTTGCAAGGATGGCAACTGCAAGAGCAGTCATTGCTATGGCTGCATCAAAGGGATGGTCTTTACATCAGATGGATGTAAAGAATGCCTTCTTGCATGGTGATTTGCAAGAAGAGGTCTTTATGGAGCAGCCAGCAGGTTATGTTCATGCGATTCATCCTGAGTTTGTTTGCAGGTTGAAGAAAGCCTTGTATGGCTTGAAGGAAGCACCTAGAGCATGGTCTGACAAGATAGGACAGTATCTTGTCACTATTGGCTTTCAGATTTCCAAGGCAGATTTCTCACTCTATGTGAGAAAAACAGAGAAAGGTATTATGCTGCTTGTCATCTATGTTGATGATTTGATCATCACAGGTGATAGTGATGAAGATATCCTTCATGTGAAAATGCTATTGAAGCAGAAGTTTGAGATGGATTTGGGAGAGCTACGTTATTTCTTGGGCATTGAGGTGATTAGATCACCAAGTGGGATACAGCTCTTGCAGAGGCAGTATGGATTGGACATGCTGTCCAAATATGGGATGATAGGCTGTAAGCCTATTTCAGTTCCTTTGGAGCAGAATGTGAAGCTGAGCAAGGATGCAGGTGAGCTTTTGGAAGACCCTACTATGTACACATGCATAGTAGGAAGTTTGATTTATATGACTATTACCAGGCCAGATTTAAGCTATGCTTTTGGATTGGTAAGTCAATTTATGCAGGCTCCAAGGAAACCGCATTTGGATGCGGCTAGACGCATACTCAGGTATGTGAAGTCCACATTGCAGTATGGACTATTTTATGAGGCTGGGGTTCAGATACAGTTGCATGGATACACTGATGCTGATTGGGTTGGTAGTATTTCTGATAGAAGATCTACGAGTGGATATGTGTTCTCTTTGGGAGTGCTGCAGTCACTTGGAGCAGCAAAAAACAGCCTACAGTTGCCTTGTCAAGCACAGAGGCTGAGTACAGGGGTGCAGCAATGGCTACATGTGAGGTAGCTCTTGGTGCATAAGCTACTCTATGATATGCATCAGTGTACAGATGGGCCAGTTGTCATTTATTGTGACAACATGAGCAGCATACACTTGGCAAATAACCCAATCTATCATGCTAGAACAAAGCACATTGAGGTGCATTATCACTATGTGCGGCTTTCTCACATACACAATGGGGGAATACACACAAAGGTGGAGGCTAAAAACAGTTTTCCTCTTCTTAGTTGTGAAAGCCAAAAGAACTCAAGTACAAAGAAATAGAAGAACCCTATATGTGGGTCTCAAACCAAACTCAACTAACTAAGGTGGCATACTAACTGAGCCACAAACTAGAGTAGATAAGGATAGCTGTCATTATTCGTGGGCGGTGTACCAACCACATTTGTAGCTAACAAGTCGATGACATAAATGCACAATGGTCACCCTAGCATATCGCGAGTGGAGCTTGATATCTCAACACTCCCCCTCGAGCTCAATCCCAATTCCTGCACACCAAGCAGGTCTCTGAACTTGCACAGCTTCTCTGTGCCCAATGCTTTTGTGAATATGTCAGCTACTTGATCCTCTGTGCTGACATAAACTAGATCAATAAGACCCAGTAAAACCTTCTTCCCTCTCTCCCACTATCTTCACATCCATGACTTGGCCCCACAAAGTATTGATACTGTACTCGAGCCTTTGTTCCAACAACAGACTCCACAACAGAATGTACCGCCACATCAACTTGAAGGAGCCGCACTCTCTGGCATCCTAAGTTGTTGCCCTATGTCAATTCCCATCGGAATCCTCTTATGGAATTGTCCCAATATCTGGGAGAGTTTCAAAGGATGGATTGAACTCGCAAATCCCCCTCCACCTATGAACGACATTGAAGATATCCCTGTGTGGATGGGTGAGAGAGATGACATATGCAACATTACTATGCCTTTGATCCACAAGGAATATAATGAAGTCCAAGCCATAGTGGATGGTGGAGCAGGTGTAAATGTTCCATCAAAGGAGCTCTACGAAGAATGGGGTCTTCCACCGATGCAAAAGGCTAATTTCAACATACGCTTTGCCGATGATTCACGGGCTAAACCCTTGGGGATAGTGAATGGCGTGTCCACAGAGATCGCAAGAGTCTACTTTTCCCTTTAATTCACAATCTTGGATCTCCCCAAAAAATCCTATCAAATCTTGCTGGGACGTCCTTGGTTACGGGAAGGATCAGTCCTCCATGACTGGGGAACTAATAGACTGACAATCCAGAATCGAGACACTACAGTCAGGGTGAATGTGGGGATAGGAGCTATTAAACCAATTGTGCCTAGAGCATTGGATGACACATCTTCCATGACAATCTCAAGCAAATCAGCTCCCTTGCAATAGCATGCCATAGCAGGTGACTCACAAAGCAATGTCAATAACTGGATACAAACATTGGCAACCATCAACAACTTCCATTCAGTAGACCCCATCTTCTCACAGATAGATGCTAATGCACTACAGGTCAATCCTCCACCGACACATGAAGAACTAATCAATCTAGAGATGCCATTCTTTATGGCTGACCTCGAATGGGATAATGAACCTAAAGAAGGTACCAATACCAATGATGACTCAGATTTTCCTTGGGACCTTGAAACAGATGCTGCAAATGTTGAAATTGAAGATCAAATCTTTGATAATGACTTAGCCATTCTGCATGCCCTAATGGTAGTCGAGCTCCCAAAAGTAACAGCAGAAGATCCCGCAAGAAAGCTGAAGGAGGAAATCGCAGAAAAGCCAAGGCCGAGCACTTCAATGAATTCGAATGAGTCCAAACAAGGATTGTCAAATTGTACCTTGCAAAGTCAACTCCCTCAAAATCAGAGCCACCGCCTCTTAAATGGTCCCTTGAGGGACTGGAAGGAGTATGTACAGCAAATGAACCCTTACTTGGAAACACCTTACCAGTGGAAAAGTTACCCCACAGTTCCCAATGTAAGAAGTTTCGGAAATATAAGCCACATGTGCGGATGAAGCTCGATCAAGCGACTTCAAAAAATGAAAGAAAAGAAGAGCCTAACAAATTAATAAATGCAACTGTGCCACCCACTACACATGACACATGTTAGGCTAGTTCAACCCCATCATAGGCCGATCTTCGAGAAGTGCCAGAATACTTCAAGAATTATACAAGTGGCAGTGCGTGCCAATAGCAATGCCAAGACTACTCAGAGAATCTGAAGTTCAAGAAATCGATAGCATTGGAGAAACTCCAATGTATGAGGGACCGGCAAAAACATGCATAATAAACCTCCCCCTTGAAGGGGAGGAAGAAAAAATGGTCTTCATTGGGAAACAGCTCCGTCAAGAAGATGAAACCATACTCAAAGAACTCCTAATGGAATACCGTGATTGCCTAGCATGGTCATACAAAGTGGCAGTGAGGTGGCAGTACACATGATACCTATAAGGGAAGGTGCTCACCCTAAGGTATGTGGACCTTATCACACAAATCCTAAATATGGCACCATGGTTTATGACGAGCTGGAAAAACTCCTAGATGCCGAATTCATCTACGAGATAGAGCACACTGATTGGGTTTCACCCATTGTCATAGTGCCTAAATGCAACAAGAAGCTTAGAATATGCATAAACTTAAAAAATGTGAATGCTGCCACAATTAGGGATCACTATCCCCTACCCTTAATAGAAACAGTGTTGGAAAAGGTGGCAGGATCCGAAATATATAGCTTCTTGGATGGCTTCAGTGGCTATAGCCAAGTGCAAATTGCTCCTCAAGACCAATCAAAAACAGCATTTGCTACAGAATGGGGTATTTTTTCATATAGAGTCATGCCATTCGGCCTTTGTAATGCCCCGGCCACATTCCAGCGAGTCATGTTCACAGCTTTCAAGTCATTTTTGAATAAGTTTTTACAGGTGTTCTTGGATGATTTGTGCATCCATTCAAACAAATAGGACCACTTCAAATGTCTTGAAGAAGTACTAATGAAATGCAGGCAATATGGCATCTCCCTAAATCCAACAAAATGCCAGTTCATGGTCACCCACGGAGTTGTTTTGGGACACATTGTGTCTCAACATGGGATTGCAACTGACATGGACAAAATCAAAATCATCATGGAATTGCCTCCTACAAATTCCAAAGGTGTACAAGTCTTTATGGTACATGCCCGCTATTATAGAAGATTTATATTACAGTATGCCATGATAGCTAGACCACTTTACAAATTATTAGTGGAGTTCTTATAGACCGAAGAGTGTGACCAAGCCTTTGAGCTTTTAAAGTGGCACCTAATCACAGCACCCATCCTTATTTCTCCCAATTGGGATATTGATTTTCATTTTCATACTAATGGATCCAAGTATGCAATTGGGAGTGTGCTTTGTCAACCTGGTGAACGTAAGAAAGACTACTTCTTCTACTTCACCAGTCAACAACTCAATGATGTAGAGATCAACTGTACACCACAGAAAGAGAAGCCCTAGCAATGGTGTATAGTGTAAAGAAATTTCGGTACTATCTACTAGCAAATGATTTTGTCTTCTACACCGACCATCAAGCATTGCTTTATCTTGTGAACCGTCCGTGTACCACAGGAAGAATAACCAGATGGCTCCTCTTGCTGCAAGAATTCAACTTCAAAATCGTGGTCTGCAAAGGTGCCCAACACTACATTGCTGATCACATGTCTCGAGTCAAGATAGGAGAAGAAGCCACTGGAGTAGAAGACGACTTACCAGATGCCACACTATTTCAAATAGATGTTGTTTCAGAATGGTGTGGAGATATCATTGGGTACTTGATGGTAGGAAGACCACCCCTGACATGAAAGCAGTAGATGCCAAAAATTTGATTCTAAAGGCTGCACCCTATCAAATCATTGCAAGACAACTGTACAAGATGGGCAAGGACCAGATATTAAGAAGGTGTGTAATGCCTCATGATCCTACCAATCCTGAGTGAAGTCCATGAAGGGATTGTAAGAAAATAATACAACGTCTATGCTCAACAAATAACAGGACCTCGTATGCAAGAGAGAAAACAAGATAGTATGGAGAATCAAAAATTTGATTACTGTAGAATTGATACAATAGATGGTGCTGCATCCCAGCCGTGCACTCCTGTGAAAGAAGCTTCGGTGGCATGCTGGAAATAGTAGAAGACGGAGGCTGAATGCTAAGGAATCAAGGTTGCTATAGCCAGTGATGAAATGGGCTTCACGGGCTTGCTCTTATATAGCCACCAGTTGTAGTTGGTTAGGCTCAATTGGGTGGCCAACCCAGTCCGCCCAAAACGATCGACTGGGGGTCGATCTCGAAATAGGGACCATACGATAGAACCGGTGCGCAAAACAGAGCAACTAACCTATGGTTGCCGTTCGGCCCATAGCTATCTGGGATCATCTGAGGCTCCAAACGGGCCCCACAACCCGAGAGTGGGCTACCTCAGGAAATGCTCCATCTATCCTCAGTGCGGTCAGTCAAGGGATGCCTTCCCACACTTCCATGTAGCCTAGTTGGTGGTGTGCCAACTCTATCTGAAGCCATCCAGCCATTAGGCCACACATGGCCCCCAAACCAGGACCTACCGGATAACCGAGCTACTCAAATGCCTTCTCCTCATATGGGGGGCTTACAAGTAGAGTTAGCTGGTTCCCGCGTAGTTACACGAGAGTGGAGCATTGATATCTAACACCCCCCCTCAATGTCTACCCACAAGTGAACTTACTTTTTCATCCATGATCAGCTCACGCACAAAGTGATATTGAATCTCAATGTGTTTTGTGCGAGCGTGGAACACCGAGCTCTTTGCAATCGCCATGCAACTCTGGTTACCACATGATAACTGCGTAGGCTTGCTTTGCACTGCACCCATGTCCCCCAAAATCCTCCTCAACCACACTTCTTCACAAGAAGCAAAGCATGCAGATTTGTACTCAGCCTCGGTAGAAGAAAGAGCAACTGTGGGTTGCTTCTTGCTGACCCATGACACAACTCCAGATCCAAGTGAGAAACAGTACCCTGTCACTGATCTCTTGTTGTCCACGTCTCCTACCAAATCCGAGTCACAAAATTAGGTCAAGTTGTTGCCCTTGGTGTAGGTGATGCCGTAATCAAGTGTGCCTTTGATGTATTTCAGCACCTGCATCCCTGCCCTCCAATGGTTCTCCTGGGGCTTATTGAAAAACCTGCTAAGTACACCAGTCACAAAGTTGATGCTCGAACGTGTGTTGCATAGGTAGATCAAGCTGCCCACAAGCCTTCTGTACTTCGCTTCATCCACGAGTGGTGATGAATCCTCGTTTGAGAGCTTCGCGTCAACCTCCATAGGGGTACCAACTGTTTTGCACTCAGCCATGCCAAATGCTTTCAGTATCTCTCTAGCATATTTCAGCCGTGAAATGAAGATCTGTTTTGGCTCTTGCCAAACTTCAATCCCCAAACAGAAATGCATCAGTTTGAGGTCTGTCATTTCAAACTCTCTTCCTAGCAAATGCTTCGTCTACGAGATCTTCTCTTCATGGTTCCCTGTTATGACAAGGTCGTCCACATAAAGGACCACGATCATACACCTGCCTCCTTCTCTGAAGATATACAAATTTGCATCAGATGGGCTCCTCCTAAACTTGTTTTGCAGAAAGTAGGCATCAATTTGCTAGTACCATGCTCGTGGGGCCTGTTTTAGCCCGTAAAGTGCCTTCTTCAGTTTGTAGACTTTACCTTCTGAACTGGGATCTCAAAACTTGGTGGTTGTTCCATGTATACCTCCTCCTTGAGATCTCCATTCAAAAAGGCGGATTTCATATCCATCTGAAACACGGGCCAACTTCCCCGAGCAGCTAAAGCCAAAACACTGTGAATTGTGGTTAGTCGAGTTGTCGGAGCAAAAGTATCTTGATAATCAAAACCATGTACCTGTGCAAATCCTTTTGCCACGAGCCGAGACTTGTACTTATCCAACGTGCCATCAGACTTGTACTTGATCTTGTACACCCACTTGGTTCCGATTACCTTGCATTTTGGTGGTCGATGCACAAGGTCCCAAGTGTTGTTCTTCATTATGGAGCCATGCTCCGACTGCATAGCCTCCATCCACCTATCATCGCCCTATGCCTCTTCAAGACACTTGGGTTCATCAGTACGGACCACTTCTATCATCAAAGCATAGTTGACCAAGTGTTCCTGTGCCCTTCTTTGCTCCTCTAATCTCTTGGACCGGCGGTGTTTAGATGGTTCCTCAATGGATGGAGGTTCTCTGTCATCCAAAAGCTACTTTACCCACTTCAGGAATGGCCGTTGCCGTTGTGGTTCTATAGGCTCTTCTTCATCTTCTTTGTCTTGAATCCTCCCAAGCACCGTTGGGGGAGTTCGGTCTACTGTTGGTGGCAGTACTGGATGGATATCCTGGTCCTGGTTGTCTAGGAAGGAAGCATCCTCCTCCAATTGATGCGGCTGTTCTGAGAAGACCACATCGCGACTTACAATTACCTTCTTGGTAATAGGGTTATAGAAACGGTAACCCTTCGCCTCTTCACTGTGGCCCAAGAAAATACACTTCTGACTCTTCGGTTCCCATTTGGTCCTAGTAGCATCAGGAACATGCACAAAACAGTCACATCCAAAAACTCTGAAATGTGCAGCTGAAGGTTTCTTACCAGAAAAGCCTTGTAGTGGAGTCATTCCATTCACAGCCTTCATGTAGCTACGATTGAGGATGTAAACTGCAGTGTTACATGTGGGGGTTAAAGGTCACTGTGCCTTTACCCCAATTATGTACAGTACTCAAACACATATATAAATGAATGAAAAAGAAGATTAGGGTGGTTCTGCACCCACCAAAACTTGTGTGGCTCTCTGTTTCTCTCTCTCCCTCTTACGTTCTTGCTTCCGTTGAGAGCACTCTCAACTGGTATCAGAACCCGGGTGATCTAGCTGAGCGTTCGTGAATGCTTAGAAGCTCAGCAGCTCTGTGGGAGAAAGGAGAAGCTCTGTGGGAGCTTTATGGGTGACTTTACTTGCATCTATTGTGCAGAGACCTTGAAGGAACCTTTGGAAAAGTCACTTTGGTTTTGCGAAGTGGTTTTGAGAGCCTGTTAAGAGTTTTTAAAGAAAAAGTCGTTTTTTGAGATTTTCCCTATTTCGTTCAATGATAGAGACTCCATATTGACTTGTAGAGGCAACTATTGCTTGCTTTTGGTGTCCACTTCACTTCAGGAGCTTGGAAACACCTTCATTCTTGAATCTGGGATCATTTCATTGGATTTCTGACTCCCTGTGTCAGTTTCTACGTTTTTTGCTCGGGTGTTGGAACTCAAGTTTGGAGCAACCATTTGCAGATCTGTCAGTTCTGGTGGACTTAGGAGGTCCTAAAACTTCTATGTTGCTCATCATTCACACTCCGGTGGAGTTTACAAATAGCTCTATTTCTAAAAACGTTTTTCAGTCCGTGTGTTGGACCCAGTGATTGAGACCACGGTTTCCAAAACTGTCTGTCCCATTGCGTTCCGGACGCCCAAAAACCCCTACCTGTCAGTTCTTACATGATTCGGTGGAGGATTTTTAGAGTTATAGATCTCTGTGTATTGGATTTCGTCTCTTTGTTATGCATTTTTCATTCTAAGGTTTTGAAACCTTAGATTTATGCCACATGGCAGTGGATAAGTGTTGACTCTTATTTCTCACTCATCGGTTGGGATTTTGGAATTCTGGCAGAAGAGAGATATTTGCATAGTTTCTTTTTGAGTTCGATTATGCAATGGCACCCATGCTTTGAGGCATCTCAGGTTCTAATTTCAGTAGCGGTCATTACCGTGGGACTCTGATTTCTTGAGCATACCTTATGCAGATCACTCTGGTTGCAGTTTGAGCAGTGTTGTGCGCTCATTCGTGGTGTGCATTGGGTTGTAGTGGATGATTTATAGGCCATTTGGATGCATTGCGGTCCTTATTGGATGCGCTGATAGGCCCAAATTGCCTTGTGGGATGCTATTTTTATGAATGCTTTACACATGGATGCTATTTTATGCTAAGGGACAGCTTTGACACATTGCAGGTGATGCACTGATAGTGCTATGCTCTCTTGGATGAGATATTATTGATGCATATGCCAGTGAACGGTGTTTATGCTTGAGTCATTTGGCACTTATTGGCATTTTCTTTTGGGCCAGATTTGCTCATATGGATGCATAGTATATGTACATGAGTCAGATGCATCTTTTGATGCTTTGAGTTTTGGTGATATTTCACTCTATTGTGGCATACACATTTGGGTGCACCTGGTATTTGGTGTGATTCTCTCTTGCAGGCACTAGCATTTGGGATTTTGTTTCATTTGCATCATGGCATCCTCTTCCATGTCTGAAAAGGAGTTTTTCAACATTAAAAAGATTGATGGGACAAACTTTTCTTTGTGGAAAGAACAAATAAGGGATGTGCTTATTCAAAAGAAGCAGATTAATCCCTTGGCAGGGATTGAAGCTAAGCCTACAAATATGTTTGAGGATGATTGGAATGAGTTGGATGCATTAGCAAAGTCTACTATTAGACTTCATCTTGCAGAGTCAGTTTATTTCACAGTAGTAAATGAGCAGACTACGGAAGATTTGTGGAAGAAACTGTGAGCCACTTATGAGAAGGAAACTGCCTCTAATAAAGTTTACCTCATGAAGAGGTTGTTTGAGCTGCAGATGAAGGAAGGGGTCTCCATTGCTTCTCACTTGAATGAATTCAATATTATTTTCAGCCAGCTTCAGGCTCAGAAGATGATTTTTATGTGGAGACTAAGGCAATATTTCTCTTATGTTCATTGCCATCCTCATGGGATACCTTCCATACAGCTGTCAGTAACTCTGCACCTGGTGGAGTACTGAAATTTGATTATGTTGTCGGTAGCTTGTTGGTCGAGGAGATTAGACGAAATTCTATAGATGACAACAAGCAGGATGTAGCATTAAATGTGCAAAGGGGCAGATCACAGTTCAGGGGGAAGTCCCAAGAAAGAGGGAAGTCTCATAGCAAATCCAGGGCATGGAACATTGAGTGTTACCATTGTGGCAAGAAGGGCCATATGAAAAAGGATTGCTACAAGCTGAAAAGAGAGCAAAAGGATAAGAAAAAGAATGCAAATTGGGGTGCAAATCAAAAGTAAGAGAGTCCAAGGGAGGACAAAGGAAAAGTGAAGATCGAGGAGATCAATGCAGTCACACATGATAGTGACAATGACATTCTCTTCATGTTTAGTTTATCTACAGAGTTGCTTACCACTTCATCAGATGATGCATATTCCCAGGATTGGATTTTGGATTCTGGTGCTTCATTCCATGTTACTCCCCATAGGGAATGGTTCTCCACTTATGACAGTGGAAAGACAGGTTGTGTGCATCTTGGAAATGACTATGCATGTGACAGTGTGGGAGCAAGTGACATAAAGTTTTCTTTTGCAAATGGGTCTGCATTTGTTTTGAAACATGTGAGACATGTGCCTAAGCTAACCAAGAGTCTTATTTTAGTGGGTCAGCTAGATGATGCTGGTTTTCACACCACTTTTGGCTTTCAGAGTTGGAAAATTCAGAAGGGCTCTATGCTTTTGGCCAGGGGTGCCAAGTGTGGGACTTTGTATCCCTTACATGTATCAGGGGTATTTGATCATGTTGTTGCAATAACCGAGCAGCCAAGCACTTCTTTGTGGCATTGCAGGTTGGGGCACATGAGCCAAAATGGAATGAAACTCTTATGCTGTTTGGGTTATGTACCACATTTGAGTTTCTCTTATTTTGAATTTTGTGAGCATTGTCTCTATGGGAAGCAGACTAAATCAGCCCATAAAAGAAGGGGAAAGAAAGAATTTGACATCCTTGATTTGGTGCATTCAGACGTATGTGGTCCCATGCCTACACGATCATTAGGCAGGGCTGAATACTATGTGACATTCATTGATGATGCAACTAGGAAAGTGTGGGCTTATGCTATAGCTCGGAAGAGTGATGTGTTCCAGGTATTTCAGAAATGGCTGGCCTTGGTTGAGAATCAGTCAGGTAGAATGCTTAAATGCCTATGGACTGACAATGGTGGAGAGTATCTCTCTCATGACTTTCAGCATTTCTGTGATACACGTGGGATTAAGAGGGAGCTCACATCCCCTCGTACTCCAGAGCAAAATCGAGTTGCAAAAAAGATGAACCACACCATTCAAGAAAGGTTGGAATGCATGGTTTCCAATGCAAGTCTTTCTGATGGTTTTTGGGCTGAGGCAATGAAGACTGCAGTGCATGTGATCAATAGATCACCTAGTAAGAGTTTGGATGGTGGTATTCCTAAAGAGACCTGGAGTGGCAAGAAGCCCTCTTACTCTTATTTGTGTATATTTGGGTGTGAGGCATATGCACATGTGCCAAAAAAGCTTCGAAAGAAGCTAGATCCTAAGTCTAGGAAATGCATCTTTCTAGGTTATGGTGAAAGTGGAGAGATGGGCTATCGTCTCTGGGATCCAGAACCAAAGAAGATCATATGCAGCCATGATGTGGTCTTCAATAAGAAGAAGATGCATAAGGCACCCATGAGGGATGTGGAAATGAGGAGAATCACTTTTCAGGATGTGAATCCACCTGCATATGTTGATAGACAGCAAGCTGTCCATGCACCAAATGTGCAAGAAATGGTACCACCAAGTACTCCCACAGGTATACAATCAAGGGTAGATGATGGATCATCTATTGGTGGAAATGATTAGCCAAATGTGGCTGATATGCAAATGGGACAGCAAGCTGAAATGCCCTTGACAAGATCATCTAGAGTGTCTAGACCACCTGATAGGTTTGTTCCAGGGGTAGACTATGTGATGCTTACTGATTGCGGGGAGCCTTCTTACTATAGAGAGGCTATGATGCGCGAGGATCAATGCAAGTGGGAGTATGCTATGCAATCAGAGATGAGTTCACTTATGAAGAATAAGACTTGGGACTTGGTTTCTTTGCCACTAGAAAGAAAGCATTGCCATGTAAATGGGTCTAGAAAATGAAGGTCACAGGTGATGATGTGCCTAGGTACAAGGCTCGTTTGGTTGCTAAAGGGTTCAAGCAAGAGAAGGATGTGGACTTTGATGAGATATTCTCTGCGGTTGTGAAGATGACCACACTTAGATGCATGCTTGGACTAGTGGTAGTAGAGGATATGGAGCTTATGCAGATGGATGTCAAGACAGCTTTCTTGCATGGGGATTTGCATGAGGAAATTTACATGGTGCAGCTGGAAGGCTTTGAAGAAAAGGGCAAAGAGCATTTAGTTTGCAAGCTGAAGAAGAGTCTCTATGGCCTTAAGCAAGCGCCTAGAGAATGGTATCAGAAGTTTGATGCTTTCATTCGGTCCCAGGTTTTAGAAGGAGTGAAATTGATCACTGCCTCTATACTAAAAGGGCTAAGGATAATAGCCTGATAATCTTGGCACTATATGTGGATGATATGCTATTGGCTAGCAAGAATACTTATGAGCTAGATGCATTAAAGGCCAAGTTGCATGAGGCCTTTGATATGAAGGATTTGAGACCTGCAAGTCATATTCTTGGTATGCGCATCACGCGTGATCAGAGTAGGAAACTCCTTTGGCTTTCACAAAAAGAGTATGTTACAAAAGTATTACAGCATTTCAATATGGAGGGGGGGAAGGCAGTGAGTACTCCATTGCCTCCATATGTGAAACTGATTCATACAGATAGTCCCAAATCAGATGAGGAAAGGGCCATGATGGCCAAGGTTCCTTATGCATCAACGGTTGGGAGTCTTATGTATGCTATGATAGCTACTAGACCAGACATTGCATTTGCAGTGGGAGTTGTTAGCCGGTATATGGCTAATCCAAGAAAGAGGCATTGGGAGGCAGTTAAGTGCATCATGAGGTACATGAAGGGTACCAAGGAGATGTGCATCTGCTTTGGTAGAGGAGACATGCATGTACTTGGGTACACAGATTCAGACTATGCAGGGCATGTGGATAGTAGGAGATCCACTTCTGGTTATGTGTTCACCTTTGCAGGTGGTGCAGTGTTGTGGATGTCTCGCGCACAGAAGTGCGTTGCTTTGTCTACCACAGAGGCTGAGTATGTTGCAGCCACAGAGGGTTGCATGGAGGCTATATGGCTTGATTAGCTAGTGGGAGATTTGGGGATTCATACAGGTATACTGACATTGCATAGTGATTCCATGAGTGCTATTTAGCTAGCACGGAATCCAATCTTTCATGCAAAGACCAAACACATTGAGGTCAGGTACCATTTCATCAGGGAGGTACTTGAGGACAAGCGCATAGAGCTTGTCAAGGTTCATACAGATGATAACCCTGCAGATATGTTGACGAAGAGTCTACCTAGTCAGCAGTTTGAGTATTGTCGTGTATTGATGGGCATTGGATAGTATGCTCACTGGTTGTTCTCTCTAAAGGCACATTGTCCTTTAAGTGGGAGTTTGTGGGGGTCAAAGTTCACTGTGCCTTTACCCCAGTTATGTACAATACTCAAACACATATATAAATGAATGAAAAAGAAGATTAGGGTGGTTCTGCACCCACCAAAGCTTGTGTGGCTCTCTGTTTCTCTCTCTCCCTCTTTGATTCTTACTTCCGTTGAGAGCACTCTCATTACATGCTTCAACCTAGAAAGTCTTTGGCAAATCTTTCCCTTTCATCATACTTCGGCCCATTTTGCAGATGATGTGCATCTTGCGTTCTACTACTTCATTTTGCTGTGATGTATGTGGCAGGGGTTTCTGCCTCTTGATTCCGTGACTTTTGCAGTAACTTTCAAATTCAGTCGATGTGAATTCTCCACCTCTGTCTAATCTCAGCTTCTTCACCTTCCTCCCCGATTCTTTCTCCATTACATGCCATTCCTTGAACCTACTGAAAGCCTCGTCTTTTGTCTTCAAGAAGTATATCCATATCCTTCTACTGTAGTCGTCGATCAGTGTCATGAAGTAGAAGGAACCACCCAAAGCTTCCATCTCCACCTTTCCACAGAGGTCTGTGTGAACGAGCTCTAGAGGAGCCTTTGCCCTACTGGCCTCTTTAGGAAAGGGCTGCCGATGCTGCTTGCCCATCATGCAAGCTTCACATACATCGGGCAGATCTGAAATTTTTGGTAGGTCTGCAATCATTCCACTTTTATGCATCTCCTTCAAAGAACTAAGGTTTAGATGACCAAACCTCTCATGCCACAACTTAGTGTTCTGCACATTCGCTCAAGCACTGAAAGCTGAGAGTTTGTAAATGTTGTTGTGCCATGTACCTTTACCAATAACCTTTCCTTGAAGATCCAGGATCTGTGCACCATTCTTATCGAATTGAACTTTGAGCTCCCAATCCGTGATTGCAGAAATGGACAACAAGTTCCTCTTGATATCTGCACATAAATAACATCAGACAACTATTTTACAACTCCATCTGACTTGAGAGCAATCGTACCTTTTCCTTTTGCTGGACATTTTGCATCATTGCCGACTGCTACCATGATGTCATTCCCTATTGGCTATAGAGAGGTATACCAATCCTTCCGACTGGTCATGTGGCGCGATGCACCACTGTCAATTATCCAAGGTTCATCCACACGTACATGAACTACCTCTGTGTAGATCTCCTCAATTACGATGAACAACTCTATTGGTATTGTTTGCGTGCTGTTGCTGGACTCTTTCTTCACTCCATTCTTCTCATCTGCAATCTTCTTGCAGCACTCATTCTGCTTGTGCCGTGCCTTGTTGCAATAGAAGCACTTGATCTTCTTCTTTCTCTTTTTATCATCAGAAGAAGATGGGTTACCAGAGTCCTTACCCTTACCTTTCTTTGATCCGGTCTAGAAAGCCGAATATTCTCCAGTCCTCATCTTTTGACGCATCTCCTCCTCCAAAAGCATCGTGCTGAAATCCTCAAAGTTGAGGGGTGGACTTTTGTTCTGCATATTCAGCGCCGTAATAAGACCATCGTACTTTGGTGGGAGAATCCGTATGCACCTTCGTGCTAGATTCTCACTGGTGATGGTGATGCCAATTGCAGTCATCTGATCGTGTAGATTCTTCACCTTGGTGATGAACTTCTCTGCCACTTCAAACTCAGACAACTTCTCATTCATGATTTGAGTCTCCACATTCTGAATCCGCGTCTGATTCATGGTCTCGTACTGATTTTTCAAGACCGTCCATGCCTTTTCTACTGTGGTGACATGTTGAATTAATGCCATGATGGAATCACTAACACTGCAGACAATAGAACACAGCGCATCTGCATTTCTTCTTGTCCACGCAAGAATCTCATCCGCAGTTGGTACTATCTGTTGTCCTGCATTGACTGGATCCAGTCTCGGAACTGGCCTCATGTCCACCCCAGTAGCAGTGTCCCAAAGCTCATATGCGCTTAGGATGGTCTTCATCTTGAACTTCCAAAGAGGATAGTTAGAGCCGTCCAACTTTCCACTTTCGCCGAACCGTGGGATTTGCAGTCTTGCGGGCTGGGCCAACACTATGGGCAGATGCCTATGAATATGTAAAAGGCTGTGATGTATGCCAATGGACTATCAAACCACAACACAAAGACTTCAATCCCCTAACACCAATTGTTGCACAAAAACCATTTAAAAAATGGGGGATTGACTATGTGGGTCCCATACATCTAGCAGCAAAAGGAACATAGACAAGCGACATCATTGTGGCCACTGATTACTTTACAAAATGGGCTGAAGCTAAAGCAGTCAGAAAGGAAGATGCCAGAAGCACAGCAAGATTCTTATATGAAAATGTGATCACTCGATTTGAATGCCCCATTGAATAGTGGCACACATTTTGTCAATGAGGTAATCCAAGAACTCTTCTCTGGCTTCATGGTAATCCATAGAAAAAGCACACCCTACTACCCCCATGGGAATGGACTAGCAGAATCCACAAATAAAATAATATGCATTATCCTTGTGGGGGGTTAAAGGTCACTGTGCCTTAACTCCGGTTATGTACAATACTCAAACACATATATAAATGAATGAAAAAGAAGATTAGGGTGGTTCTACACCCACCAAACTTGTGTGGCTCTCTATCTCTCTCTCTCCTTCCGTTCTTGCTTCCGTTGAGAGCACTCTCAACTGGTATCAGAGCCCGGGTGATCTAGCTGAGCGTGCGTGAATGCTTGGAAGCTCAGCAGCTCTGTGGGAGGAAGGAGAAGCTTTGTGGGAAGCTTTGTGGGTGACTTTACTTGCATCCAAGTGTGCAGAGACCTTGGAGAAACCTTTGGAAAAGTCACTTTGGCTTTGTGAAGTGGTTTTGAGAGCCTGTTAAGAGCTTTCAAAGAAAAAGTCGTTTTTTGAGCTTTTCCCTGTTCCGTTCGATGACAGAGACTCCATATTGACTTGTAGAGGCAACTATTGCTTGCTTTTGGTGTCCACATTACTTCAGGAGCCTGGAAACACCTTTATTCTTGAATCCGGGATCATTTCATTGGATTTCTGACTCACTGTGTCAGTTCCTGCGTTTTTTGCCTGGGTGTTGAAACTCAAGTTTGGAGCAACCATTTGCAGATCTGTCAGTTCCGGTGGACTCAGGAGGTCCTAAAACTTCTATGTTGCTCATCATTCGCACTCCGGTGGAGTTTACAGATAGCTCTGTTTCCAAAAACGTTTTTCAGTCCGTGTGTTGGACCCAGTGATTGAGACCACGGTTTCCAAAACCGTCTGTTCCATTGCATTTCGGATGCCCAAAAACCCCTACCTATCAGTTCTTGCATGATTCGCTGGAGGATTTTCAAAGTTATAAATCTCTGTGTATTCGATTTCGTCTCTCTGTTATGCATTTTTCATACCAAGGTTTTGAAACCTTAGATTTATGCCACATGGCAGTGGATAAGTGTTGACTCCCATTTCTCATTCATCGGTTGGGATTTTGGAGTTCTGGCAGAAGAGAGATATTTGCAGATTTTCTTGCTAAGTCCGATTATGCAATGGCACCCATGTTTTGAAGCATCTCAGGTTCTATTTTCAGTAGCGCTCATTACCGTGGGACTATGATTTCTTGAGCATACCTTATGCAGATCACTCTAGTTGCAATGTGCACTCATTCGTGGTATGCATTGGGTTGCAATAGATGATTTATAGGCCATTTGGATGCATTGTGGTCCTTGTTGGATGCGCTAATAGGCCCAAATTGCCTTATGGGATGCTATCTTTTATGGACGCTTTGCACATGGATGCTATTTTATGCTGAGGGACAGCTTTGACACATTGTTGGTGATGCACTGATAGTGCTATGCTCTCTTGGATGAGATATTATTGATGCATATGCCAGTGGATGGTGTTTATGCTTGAGTCATTTGGCACTTATTGGCATTTTCTTTTGAGTCAGATTTGCTCATATGGATGCATAGTATATGCACATGAGTCAGATGCATCTTTTGATGCTTTGAGCTTTGAGTTTTGGTGATATTTCACTCTATTGTGGCATACACATTTGGGTGCACCTGGTATTTGGTGTGATTCTCTCTGCAGGCACTAGCGTTTGGGATTTTTCTTTATTTGCATCATGGCATCCTCTTCCATGCCTGAAAAGGAGTTTTTTAGCATTAAAAAGTTTGATGGGACAAACTTTTCTTTGTGGAAAGAACAGATAAGGGATGTGCTTATTCAAAAGAAGCAGATTAAACCCTTGGCAGGGATTGAAGCTAAGCCTGCAAATATGTCTGAGGATGATTGGAATGAGTTGGATGCATTAGCAAAGTCTACTATTAGACTTCATCTTGCAGAGTCAGTTTATTTCACAGTAGTAAATGAGCAGACTACGGAAGATTTGTGGAAGAAACTGTGTGCCACTTATGAGAAGGAAACTGCCTCTAATAAAGTTTACCTCATGAAGAGGTTGTTTGAGCTGCAGATGAAGGAAGGGGTCTCCATTGCTTCTCACTTGAATGAATTCAATATTATTTTCAGCCAACTTCAGGCTCAGAAGATGAATTTTGATGCAGAGACTAAGGCAATATTTCTCTTATGTTCATTGCCATCCTCATGGGATACCTTCCGTACAGCTGTCAGTAACTCTGCACCTGGTGGAGTACTGAAATTTGATGATGTTGTGGGTAGCTTGTTGGCCGAGGAGATTAGACGGAAGTCTATGGATGGCAACAAGTAGGATGCAGCCTTAAATGTGCAAAGGGGCAGATCACAGTTCAGGGGGAAGTCCCAAGAAAGAGGGAAGTCTCGTAGCAAATCCAGGGCACGAAACATTGAGTGTTACCACTGTGGCAAGAAGGGCCATATGAAAAAGGATTGCTACAAGCTGAAAAGAGAGCAAAAGGATAAGAAAAAGAATGCAAATTGGGGTGCAAATCAAAAGGAAGAGAGTCCAAGGGAGGACAAAGGAAAAGTGAAGATCGAGGAGATCAATGCAGTCACACATGATAGTGACAATGATGTTCTCTTCATGTCTAGTTTATCTACAAAGTTGCTTACCACTTCAGATGATGCATATTCCCAGGATTGGATTTTGGATTCTGGTGCTTCATTCCATGTTACTCCCCATAGGGAATGGTTCTCCACTTATGATAGTGGAAAGACAGGTTGTGTGCATCTTGGAAATGACTATGCATGTGACATAGTGGGAGCAGGTGACATAAAGCTTTCTTTTGCAAATGGGTCTGCATTTGTTTTGAAACATGTGAGACATGTGCCTAAGCTGACCAAGAGTCTTATTTCAGTGGGTCAGCTAGATGATGCTGGTTTTCACACCACTTTTGGCTTTCAGAGTTGGAAAATTCAAAAGGGCTCTATGCTTTTGGCTAGGGGTGCCAAGTGTGGGACTTTGTATCCCTTACATGTATCAGGGGTATTTGATCATGTTTTTGCAATAACTGAGCAGCCAAGCACTTCTTTGTGGCATTGTAGGTTGGGGCACATGAGCCAGAATGGAATGAAACTCTTATGCCGTTTGGGTTATGTACCGCATTTGAGTTTCTCTGATTTTGAATTTTGTGAGCACTGTCTCTATGGAAAGCAGACTAAATGAGCCCATAAAAGAAGGGGAAAGAAAGAGTTTGAAATGCTTGATTTGGTGCATTCAGACGTATGTGGTCCCATGCCTACACGGTCATTAGGCGGGGCTGAATACTATGTGACATTCATTGATGATGCAACTAGGAAAGTGTGGGCTTATGCTATAGCTCGGAAGAGTGATGTGTTCCAGGTATTTCAGAAATGGCTGGCCTTGGTTGAGAATCAATCGGGTAGAACGCTTTAATTCCTACGGACTGACAATGGTGGAGAGTCTCTCTCTCATGACTTTCAGCATTTCTGTGATACACGTGGGATTAAGAGGGAGCTCACATCCCCTCGTACTCCAGAGCCAAATCTAGTTGCAGAAAAGATGAATCGTACCATTCAAGAAAGTTTGCAATGCATGCTTTCCAATGCAAGTCTTTCTGGTGGTTTTTGGGCTGAGGCAATGAAGACTGCAGTGCATGTGATCAATAGATCACCTAGTAAAAGTTTGGATGGTGGTATTCCTGAAGAGGCATGGAGTGGAAAGAAGCCCTCTTACTCTCATTTGCGTATATTTGGGTGTGAGGCATATGCACATGTGCCAAAAGAGCTTCGAAAGAAGCTAGATCCTAAGTCTAGGAAATGCATCTTTCTAGGTTATGGTGAAAGTGGAGAGATGGGCTATCGTCTCTGGGATCCAGAAGCAAAGAAGATCATACGCAGCCATGATGTGGTCTTCAATGAGAAGAAGATGCATAAGGCACCCATGGGGGATGTGGAAATGAGGAGAATCACTTTCCAAGATGTGAATCCACCTGCATATGTTGATAGACAGCAAGCTGTCCATGCACCAAATGTGCAAGAAATGGTACCACCAAGTACTCCTACAGGTATACAATCAAGGGTAGATGATGGATCATCTATTTGTGGAAATGATGAGCCAAATGTGGCTGATATGCAGGTGGGACAGCAAGCTGAACTGCCCTTGAGAAGATCATCTAGAGTGTCTAGACCGCCTGATAGGTTTGTTCCAGAGGTAGACTATGTGATGCTTACTGATTGGGGGGAGCCTTCTTGCTACAGAGAGGCTATGATGCGTGAGGATCAACGCAAGTGGGAGTATGCTATGCAATCAGAGATGAGTTCACTTATGAAGAATAAGACTTGGGACTTGGTTTCTTTGCCACATGGAAAGAAAGCATTGCCATGTAAATGGGTCTACAAAATGAAGGTCACAGGTGATGATGTGCCTAGGTACAAGGCCCGTTTGGTTGCTAAAGGGTTCAAGCAAGAGAAGGGTGTGGACTTTGATGAGATATTATCTCCAGTTGTGAAGATGACCACACTTAGATACATGCTTGGACTAGTGGCAGTAGAGGATATGGAGCTTATGCAAATGGATGTCAAGACAGCTTTCTTGCATGGGGATTTGCATGAGGAAATTTACATGGTGCAGCCGGAAGGCTTTGAAGAAAAGGGCAAAGAGCATTTAGTTTGCAAGCTGAAGAAGAGTCTCTATGGTCTTAAGCAAGCACCTAGAGAATGGTATCAGAAGTTTGATGCTTTCATTCGGTTCCAGGGTTTTAGAAGGAGTGAAATTGATCACTGCCTCTACACTAAAAGGGCTAAGGATAATAGCCTGATAATCTTGGCACTATATGTGGATGATATGCTATTGGCTAGCAAGAATACTTATGAGCTAGATGCATTAAAGGCCAAGTTGCATGAGGCCTTTGATATGAAGGATTTGGGACTTGCACGTCAAATTCTTGGTATGCGCATCACGTGTGATCGGAGTAGGAAACTCCTTTGGCTTTCACAAAAAGAGTATGTTACAAAAGTATTGCAACGTTTCAATATGGAGGAGGGGAAGGCAGTGAGTACTCCATTGCCTCCATATGTGAAACTGAGTCATACAGATAGTCCCAAATCAGATGAGGAGAGGGCCATGATGGCCAAGGTTCCTTATGCATCAGCAGTTGGGAGTCTTATGTATGCTATGATAGCTACTAGACCAGACATTGCATTTGCAGTGGGAGTTATTAGCTGGTACATGGCTAATCCAGGAAAGAGGCATTGGGAGGCAGTTAAGTGCATCATGAGGTACATGAAGGATACCAAGGAGATGTGCATTTGCTTTGGTAAAGGAGACATGCGTGTACTTGGGTACACAGATTCAGACTATGCAGGACATGTGGATAGTAGGAGATCTACTTCTGGTTGTGTGTTCACCTTTGCAGGTGGTGCAGTGTCGTGGATGTCTCGCGCACAGAAGTGCGTTGCTTTGTCTACCACAGAGGCTGAGTATGTTGCAGCCACAGAGGGTTGCAAGGAGGCTATATGGCTTGATCGGCTAGTGGGAGATTTCAGGATTCATACAGGTGTACCGACATTGCATAGTGATTCCATGAGTGCTATTCAGCTAGCACGGAATCCGGTCTTTCATGCAAAGACCAAACACATTGAGGTCAGGTACCATTTCATCAGGGAGGTACTTGAGGACAAGCGCATAGAGCTTATCAAGGTTCATACAGATGATAACCCTGCAGATATGCTAACGAAGAGTCTACCTAGTCAGCGGTTTGAGTATTGTCGTGTATTGATGGGCATTGGATAGTATGCTCACTAGTTATTCTCCCTTAAAGGCACATTGTCCTTTAAGTGGGAGGTTGTGGGGGGTTAAAGGTCACTGTGCCTTAACCCCGGTTATGTACAATACTCAAACACATATATAAATAAATGAAAAAGAAGATTAGGGTGGTTCTGCACCCACCATACTTGTGTGGCTCTCTATCTCTCTCTCTCCTTCTTCCGTTCTTGCTTCCGTTGAGAGCACTCTCAATCCTCACCAAGGTAGTAGAACCACAATGTTTTGATTAGGCAGAGAAACTAAATGCAGCCTTATGGGCATACATAACCACATTCAAGGTCAGTACAGGGAACACACCTTTCCAATTGGTGTACGGCCTTGAAGCTATGGTTCCACTCGAATTTGTAATACCAAGTCTACGCATCGCAGTATAGGAACGCATGGGAGACCATGAATCCTTAAAAGAAAGGCTCTATCAGTTGGAAAAGCATACAGAGACAAGACGAGTCACCTACCATGCCATGACAATAGAAAAACGTAGAAGAAAGGCATGGTTTGACAGAAACCTGAAAGCTAAAGACATCAAGGAAGGCGACTTAGTCCTATTATACAATGCTAAAATACACAAGGGGAAATTGAAGTATCTAGGTCAAGGACCATACCGAGTACGAAAGATGAATCTTATCGGAGCTATGCTGCTTGAAACACTGGATGGAGTCCAATTCAACACAACAATAAATGGGAGCCGACTGAAGCGCTACTACATCAACACGCAAGCCATCCCCGACAAAAACGAAGATTTGGGAAACCAAGTCTTCCTTAGTTAGGATTAGATTGTATCACGAGCACTCACTAGCATATGCATGTTTTTGCACATATAATTTGCACTAGATTGTTACACGCAAACTCACTGGCATATGCACATTTTTGCACAATTAGGAAGACCTAATCAATTTCGTATTAGGGATGATTGATTCATGATTGCTGCTGTGAATTCTGTGTAGCATTACCATTTTGTGCATCTACATTATCAATCACACTTATTGATTTATACCAGCTGCTCATCTCATCAAAAACATCTCTGCTCACTGTAAACTTACGAGTAGAAGGGTTATAGCATCTATACCCTTTCTGCTGCAGAGAATGACCAATAAAGATGCACTTCTCAGCTTTTTGATCCAACTTGGATCTCAACTCATCTGGCACATGAACATAGGCAATGCAACCAAAAACTTTCGAATGAGAAATATCTAGTTTCCTACTCAGATACCTCTCCTCTGGCATCATGCCATGTATTGCTGCAATGGGAGTCTTGTTCATTATGTAGATTGTTGTAGCAACTACTTCAGCCCAATAATAATCTGGCAGGAATTTTTCGTTAAGCATGGCACGAGATACCTCTCCAATATGCTTGTTTTTCCTTTCTGCAAGTCCATTTTGCTGTGGGGTATGACTACATGAATATTGTTGCTTTATGCCATGCTCTAGCAGGAAACTTGCAAACTCATTTAAGAGCTACTCTCCCCCTCCATCTGACCTTAGGCATTTTATTTGTAGGCCTGTTTCTTTTTCAACCATAGCTTTAAAAGCTTTGAAATGCCCAGACACTTCACTTTTCTTTTTCATAAAATACACCCAAACTTTTCTGTTGTAGTCATCAATAAAAGTGACAAAATAATGACAGCCTCCAATAGATGTAGGTTTAGTAGTCCACACATCAGAGTGGATTAATTCAAATGGCCTCTTACTCTCTTGAACATGTCTAGGAAATGGTTTCCTTACCTGTTTTCCAAATTGACAGGCAACAATATTGGGCCTGCATTAATTTAAGTCATTGTACATTAAAGTGACCAATACGTTTATGCCAGATATCAATATCTGCAACTACACCGGTTCTGTGTGCAAACATTGCTGCACTCAATTCAGGCATGTCCGCATCCAATGTAAACATCCTGCCCTTCTTCTTCCCTTTTGCCATCAAGCGACCTTTATTTTTCATATCCTCAACAAAGCATCCATGAGGATTAAATCTGACCTGCAAGGCCTACTCAACCATTTGACCCACACAAACAAGGTTCTTGGTGATATTCAAGACATGAAATAAATTAGACAGGTATTTCTTTTTTCCATTTTGCATAGTCAAAGGAATTTTAACAATCTGCACAATAGGATGTGCAGTATCATCACCAGTCTCCACAAAACCTGGTCTTTCCATTTTCCTTGCATCCTGCATCCATTTTGCATGACCTATCATGTGGTTTGATGCACCTAAGTCAACATACCACACATCATTGCTTTCTTCTACACTTGTCACAGAATTCGTCATGTGCTGCATCATAAACAGATGCTCATTTCTGTCATCAACCTATCTACTAGAGGATGCATAATTTCCTTACTGCAATTTTCCAATCATGATGTCATTCTGCTTTTTATAGCAGTCTTTAACCATATGACCCATTTTACCATAGTAGTAGCATTCAATATTGTTGTTTGCATTTTGGCCTCTCTGCATTCCACCATGACCTCTCTGGCTCCCCCTGCCTTTAAAGTTACCACATCCTCCTCGATAGGACTAGTTTTCTTGAATTTGCAACATATTTCGATTTCTACCACGGCCTCCAAATCGGCCTGCTGTACCTTTGCTTCTACCTCTTCTAGCATTTGAGTAGAAGATAGCTTCTTTTGAAGTTCTTCTTGAAGAAGATGCTCCACCATTTCTCTGCTCTTTAGAAATTAGAAGAGGAATCAAATCCTCAAAACCAGGAAAATTCTCACGGACGGCAATGGATGTCCGAAATTGTGCATAATCCTTTGCTAGACCATTCAAGGTCACAGAAACTAAATCATCATCTTCCACTAGCGACCCAATAGAAGCAAGTGCATCTACAATCTTCTTCACCTTCATGTGGTAGTCACTGATGCTCATATTTTCTCTCTGCATATTATGCAACTCCTGCTTGAGTTGCATTTTCGTGGCTTGCGTATTTGTGCTATACATTTTTGTCAAAGTATCCCATGCCGCGTTCGGCATGCTTGCATCCTGAATATGCATAATCGTAGAATCTAAAATACTGATAGACAGCCAGTACACAACTTTTCTGGCTCTCTCATGCCAGCCTTTAAATGCCTGCAACTCCTGTTGATTGGGAACATTAGGAATAACTGGTTCAGCTCTAGTAATGAACTCCCAATAGCCTTTTCCCTTAAGGAAATTCATCATTCTAAACTTCCATGTTTGGAAGTTGTTCTTTTCAAGATTTTCAGTGACAAGCTGTGAAAGAGCATCAGATGCCATTACAAAACACTGCAAAATATTCTGTCACTGCAAAAAAACAAAATTTCTATCTCACAAGGGCAAATCTGCAAAACTGACGAAAGTGGTATTTGACTGCAGAATCACTTCCTAGTGACGATTATGCATCAATAGGCAATAAGAATGATTCTGTCACTCCTAATATCTCTGCGTACAGGCATACGATGTAATTTCTGCGATAACTTTTCACCGACCTGTAGAACAGTGGTTGCACAGCAAAAACAGGGCACTTTCCTGAGTGACTACGAGAAACTTCTACCACCAAAACAGGCCCTGAAATGGCCTCGAATCAAAAAAATTAGTTTCACCGAGGGCTTTGCCCTCATCCGTAGCATATACTGCCCTTTTGCCACACTGCGAAGGGTGTTTCAATTTGAGACAGTGCACTCTTGCACTTTTCGGCTGTGCTACCTATAGAGATTTGCTCCCAAACTTGAAAAAAAAGGAAAGCAACACTGATCCTCTTACTAGGAAACTGTGAACTTGGTTTGCTTTCTTGAGCTCCTTACCATGAACCGAGCTTTGATACCATGTGAAGAGAGTGGGAGAGAAGGAAGGAGTCTCACTTGCAGCTTTCTCACATACACAATGGGGGAATATACACAAAGGTGGAGGCTAAAAATAGTGATCACTTTTGCTTGAGCATGTACCAGTGGATACACAACAAACTAGAATAACATATGGTCTTACCAACATAGGTAGACCCACAAAGACAACCATCGATCCAGTATTTGGGTGTTGGACGATCATTTCCAAGCAACAAACAAGTAGCACTTGGTTTGTACAATTTAACACCCAAGGCCCATGTTGTTAGGTTCACACAAATCAACAGTTGCGATCGAGGTTTCAATCAACATTTCCCTTCCACTTGATACTTTCCCCTTATGCTTTATCATTTACTACGTTCATGCCCACAGCTGGCTTATGATGTGGATGCCCAAGCCTAGCTTATGAAGCTTATGCCCATGCGTGGCTTGATAAGCTGATGCACATGCTCAGCCATGCAAGATTTGGTCTCCAATTGATTTGGTATGTGCCGCATGGAAGGTATAATGCGTACATTTTTACAATCCCTACTAGTGACTATGTATGAAAAATGGCACACATACTAACCAAATACGCATGTGGACTTATCTGTTGGGGATGAAACTTCACACGGCTCTTAGGCTACTCTAGACGTACATCCACGCAAGATTTGGTCTCCAATGGATTTGGTATGTGCCATGTGGAAGGTATAATGCGTACATTTTTACAATCCCTACTAGTGACCACACATGAAAAATGGCGCACATACTAACCAAATACACACGTGGACTTATCTATTGGGGATGAAACTTTGCATGGCTCTCAAGCTACCCTAGACGTACATCCATGCAATATTTGGTCTCCAACTGATTTGGTATGTGCCACGTGGAAGGTATAATGCGTACATTTTTACATTCTTACTAGTGACTATGCATGAAAAATGGCGCACGTACTAACCAAATATGCACATGGACTTATCTATTGGGGATGAAACTTGGCACGGCTCTTAGGCTACCCTAGACCTACATCCATGCAAGATTTGGTCTCCAACTGATTTGGTATGTGCCACGTGGAAGGTATAATGCATACATTTTTACAAGCACTCCCTACTAGTGACTACGTATGAAAAATGGCACACAAGAGAGAGAGAGAGAGAGAGAGAGAGAGAGAGAGAGAGAGAGAGAGAGAGAGCTTATACTTGAACACCTTTTTAATGCTTAATAATTACAATTACTTCACACGGCATTATTTTTAAAATACCTTATGTATTAGATGTGTGAATTGAGATATCTAAAATTCAAAATCATACTCCTAATTTTAAATATGCATGTGGGGATGAAACTTCGCACAGCTCTTAGGTTTAGTGTAATAATTGCAAGCATTGATATATATGAAATTCAATGATATTCAAAATGATGAAGTTCATAGCACGAGAGAGAGAGAGAGAGAGAGAGAGATGTTAATGTACAGCGACTTAAATTAATGTAGGCCCAAAATATTGTTGCAGGATTGCCTAAGTTTAAGGTTACAGAAATGCATGTGTCATGTGAAGCTTGTCAATTTGGAAAATAGGCAAGGAAACCATTTCGTAGACATGTTCACTCCATGTTCAAGAGAGTAAGAGGTCATTGGAATTAATCCACTCTGATGTGTGGACTACTAAAGCTGCATCTATTGGAGGCTATCATTATTTTGTCACTTTTATTGATGACTACAGTAGAAAAGTTTGGGTGTATTTTATGAAAAAGAAAAGTGAAGTGTTTGAGCATTTCAAAGCTTTTAAAGCTATGGTTGAAAAAGAAATAGGCCTACAAATAAAATGCCTAAGGTCAAATGGAGGGGGAGAAGTAATTGAGCTGGGGCGATAAGAGTCATCAAAATCTTGTAGATTCTATCTTGTACTTAGTATATGTCACTGAGTTGTTAGAGGAGCATGGGAGCCAATCATCATTGCTATGACATGGCCCACCATCAACTTACATCCCTACTGCTACAGGGTCAGATGTTGAGACCCTTTCATTCTTGGTCGTTGGCCATTTTGTGATGTGTCGTATGTTGCTGATGCCTGAGAGGAGTTATCATCAAGCATATGCCTTGCTACGTGAGCATAAATCATCGATGTTTTTGCTCATTTTTTGTCACCCTACTGGCTATTTGATGTCACTTGAAGCCACATTGTTGGCCAATTTGCATCTAAGTTGCTGACTTCTTTCTCGTCTGTAGGCTAGAGAGGTCACTTTTTTTTCGTCTATAGGCTAGAGAGGTCATGTTGTGAGATGTTCTAGTCTTTGCTTGTAGGATATTTGTGTATAGGATTGTCACCATGCTACTTTTTGATGGAATTGTGTCTAGAGTAGAGTCACTAAATCTCTTTGTGTGTTGGCTATGCTGTCAATCACTTGTAGAGCCGCTTGCCCATGAGGTCACACTGTTGTTGCGTGCTTGCTATGTGTTGGTTGTCATTGAGCAATACTTGCTTTGTGGATACTTACAATGCTTCTCTTTTACTTTTTGAGCATAATTTCTTTCCATTTGTGATGTATTGCCTTATGTTGCCGGTCTTCTTCCACATGAATGTGTTGTTGTGTGGTCATTCATGCGGCTGAGTTGAGTTTCGGAGCTAAACTAATTTGCTTGCTACTTGAGTCTAGGGATGTTTTTATCAAAGCTATACTTATATATTAATATAAAATCTTGGTGAAAGTTTATCAAGCTATTTTTTTTAGTTTCATCATATCAATAGAAAATATTACAATTTTATGTATTTTCTTTTGAAATTTGAAGAAAAAGTTGTAAATCTTGGCAAAACTTTAAAATTTTTTCTATAAAAGTTTCAAATCTTGGCGAATGTTCCAATCCTTTCTTTTTATTAGGGCATACAACTTTCAACTCCAATATACGAAAATAAGAGGAAAAAATCATCCATGCTTGAGTCGTAAAATATTTGGCTTGTAGTTGCTTGGCATTACATGTTTCTAGAGGCATACAAGTCCCATGGGCTTAGGTCGTTCTTTAAAGATGAGTTGCCTTTTTGGTCTTGGCTTGTTTGTTGTAGATCAGGGACTCTCTCACCAACTCTTAGGATAAGCTCTCCCACATGGACTCTAATCTTAGAAAGTAAGAAGGAGATATATTTTTCTCTCAAATAAGATTCAGATCTCGCTCTCTCTTTTAATGGATCTCTCTTGCTTTGACAAAAGTATCACAACATAAAGAAGGCCATTGAATGCAATAGATATCTCTCTCTCAAAGGCTTGAAACTCACACAGACTCTATTTCTCTATATATATATATATATATATATGAGTTAAGGAAAGAATCATCACTATAACTCTCTCATGATAGAATGAACGGAACACTCAATGGACGGAAATATCACACATGAATGGAAATTTCCTCAACTGAAGTGAACCATATGAGCTTGCAATCACTCAATAACTCTCAATATCTCAGTCTCTCACACTCTCACACGAGGATCTTGATGCCTCAGTGGAAGGCAAGGGAGCTCTGATACTATGTACAAATATGAGAGGGAGAGGAGAAGAGTGGAGATGAGGAGAGAGGGCATAGTTAGAGAACACACCACAAATGATTCACTATATAGTAGTATTAATTGAAAAGAATGAATATATACACAAACCTTTGGGGTTAGGTTTAGGTATTCCTACCCTTGTACCTTTTAGCACACTTTTGTGTTAGCGCTATGTACATACGATCACATGATGTTGAGATGAATCCTCAACATGGTGGAATACCGAATCAATATTTTGGTGGTCCTCTATTTTAATCTTCCATTAAGAAATGCAAAGCACTTAAGAGTTATGAGAATGAAGAATCAAACACTAATAAATACATTATGCTTATGGAAAACATTTAAAATCCAAGTGCATTCTTATCTCAAATGCACCTAGCCCCCAAATATGCCTTTCTAATTGCACACTAAAGTGTTTTGGGGCTACATCTGTAATTGATGGATCAAGATCTCTATTTATTCATGTGATGGTCACTCGTTCAATATTTTTCTCCTTGAAAATTTCACATTCATCTAGCTTTATAGGAATTTTGAGAAATCCTTGGCACTCTTCAAATGTGATACCATAAAATTCAACCATTGTCCTTTGTACTTATTCAAGATTGACAAAAATGTTATTCCAAGTATTATACACAATGCTTCTCTTGTCACTTATTTACATCCCTTCAATATGAAAACAATATCCAATATAATCATCTACTTGTTGGTTGAGTAGGCCTCTTAACTTCCACTTTTCTACAAGCTTCGGTAAGAGCACACATTTTATCCTCTAGTCTTTCAAAGTCATTGATAATGCTTTGAAAATAGAGTTGTAAGATTTTGCTCACTCCACTCTCTCATTAAGTTCCCCTTGGATTATGTTCATATCAACTTTTTTGCTATCTACAAATTGTTTCACTTAATTGTTTTAAAGTTTTTGTCCTTTAGCATACTTTTCACAATAGTGGTTGATATGAAACCTTTCATTTGTTTTACTAAAATAGCATTAGGATCAACATTATCCTTTTGAGGCTCTAGAACTTTAATACAACAAGCACATACATAAGAGTATTTCTATGCTCAATTGCTGTTATAATCAACGAGTGGTCATTCATTGTTTTTGTGTTGCATTCAAAATACTAAAAGTAATAGAAAATCTACCTTAATCCATGAGCTCTACACTTGCATCCTCTGTTGCCAACTTTTAATTATGCAATGTTGCATATCTTTCTATTTCTTAGCCTTTCTCCCAAGGGAGTGTCTTTTGTTCTGGCTTTCCTCATCTTCTTCTTTGTCTTCATGTGTCCTTCAGCTTCCTTTTGTAGTTGTTGTTTCAATGTAGAGATTTCTACTATTTATTGCAATTTCATCTCCATCTCTTATTGATGTAAGCCTTTGTACATTTTCACAATAGTAGATTGAGTTGCGACATATGTTGGGGTAAAGGCCAATGGCCTAGTATATACCCCTTTGTACCATACATACATAATAAGAGCTTACCTTGATCTAGGTGAGTTAGCACCAACAATTTTGGTGTTCTCCCTTTTTTTGTTGCTCTCCGATAAGACCTCCTCTCCATCAACTGGTATGGTCATATTCTAGGGGGAAATACCACGACATAAATACAAGAAAGTCTAGAAGCAAATCTAGAGGAAAATCCCATGCCAAAAAGGATCACAACTCAATAGTAGATTGAGTTGTAACATATGTTGGGGTAAAGGCCAATGGCCTAGTATATACCCCTTTGTACCATACATATATAATAAGAGCTTACCTTGATCTGGGTGAGTTAGCACCCACAATTTTGGTGTTCTCCCTTTCTTTGTTGCTCTCCGATAAGACCTCCTCTCCATCAACTGGTATGGTCATATTCTAGGGGTAAATACCATGATAGAAATACAAGCAAGTCTAGAAGCAAATCTAGAAAAAAACCCCATGCCAAAAAGGATTTGGAATGCTTCTATTATGGGAAGAAAGGCCATTTCAAAAAGGATTGCTACAAATGGAAGAGCAATAAAGGCAAAGGCAAAGCTAATGTGCAGCCCAAGAAGGAAGAGAAATCCACGGTCAATGTAGAGGAAGTGAATGCCATAAGTAACAATAGTGATAAGGGTGACATTCTTTATGCCTTTATGTTTGAGCATGCTTTTCTTGTGACTAGTGATGATGCATTATCACAGAATTGGATATTAGACTTAGGAGCATCTTTCCATGTCACTCCACATAGAAAATGGTTTACCATTTATGATGCAGGAAGGAAAGGAATCGTGAGACTTGGAAATGATTATCCATGTGACATTGTTGGAGTGGGATATATCCACTTGTCTCTTCCTAATGGTTCTACATTTGTACTCAAGAATGTTAGGCATGTTCCAAATCTAAAAAAGAGCTTGATAAGTACAGGACAGCTTGATGATGATGGCTATCATGTGTTTTTTGGCAACAATACATGGAAAATTAGCAAAGGGTAACTTGTGATTGCTAGAGGTTCCAAGCATGGAACGTTGTACTCAATGCATGTGTCAGACATAAGAGATAATGCAATCAATGTGACCACGTCTCTTTGTGGCATTGTCGGTTGGGACACATGAGCATGACAGGATGAAGATACTTTCTAGTTTTCAGTATGTTCTTGTGTTTAATTTTTCAAATTTTAGCATGTGTGAGCATTGCATGTATGGGAAGCAAACACGGACTTCACATAAAAAATCTTTGGGCAAGAAGAGGCTTGAATCATTGGAGTTGGCTCACAGTGATGTGTGTGGACCCATGCCTACTGTCTCATTGGGTGGTGCTTCTTACTTTGATAATTTCATTGATGATGCTACACGAAAAGTGTGGGTCTATCCTATTTGGAAGAAGAGTGATGTCTTTGATGCATTTCAAAAGTTCTTAGCATTTGCTGAAAATCAGTCGGGCAAGAAGCTCAAATGCTTGCACACTGATAATGGAGGAGAGTATACCTCTCATGCAAGGTGGCATCAAGCGAGAATTGACTACTCCTAAGAATCCTTCTCAGAATGGGGTTGCTGAGAAGATGAATAGAACTATTTAAGAAAGGAATATAAGCATGCTTTCTAATGCCGGTCTACCTCATGGCTTTTGGGCTAAGTCTATCAAGACAACAGTACATCTTATCAATAGATCACCTAGCAAGGCACTAGATGGGAAAGTTCCAGAAGAGGTTTGGTCAGGCAAGCCACCATCTTATGGGCATCTTCATGTATTTGGCTGTGAAGCTTATGTTCGTATCCCTAAGGAAAAATGCAGCAAGCTTGATCCAAAGTCAAGGAAGTGCATTTTTCTTGGATATGGTGATTTAGGCGAGATGGGTTACCGATTGTGGGATCCAGAGGCTAGGAAGATAGTACGCAGCAATGATATTATCTTTAATGAGGACAAGATGCACAAGAAGCCAAAAAAGACTATTGAGATACGCAGAGTGGTGTTTCAAGAGGATGGACAACCACCATATGAGAGGCATGCACAACCTATTCCACATGATGCAGGGCATAAAAAGCCCATAGATCGTGAGGTGGGAGAGCCACATCTAGGTGGACAACCTCAGGTTATGTAGGAAAATCAGTTGGGATAGCAAGATGCTCATGGTGAGCAAGTGTTGAGACGTTCCACTAGAGTCTCACGACCTCCATAGAGATATGCTCCATCTCTAGATTATGTCATGTTGATAGATTGTGATGAGCCTTCACGCTTTGAGGATGCTATGTCTAGGAATGACAAGCATAAGTGGGAGAAGGCTATGTAGTCAGAGATGGATTCTTTGATGAAGAATGCTACTTGGGATTTGGTTTATTTTCCCAAACGAAAGCATGCATTGCCATGCAAATGGGTTTACAAGCTGAAGATATCTCCAGCAGATGCATTGCCTAAGTATAAGGCAAGGTTGGTAGCCAAGGGTTTTAAGCAGGAGAAGGGTATTGACTTTGATGAGATCCTTTTTCCAGTGGTGAAGATGACTACCCTTCGTATAGTGCTTGCATTGGTTGCCAGAGAAGACATGGAGCTTGTCCAAATGGATGTAAGAATAGCTTATCTACATGGAGATCTTCATGAGAACATCTATATGCAGTAGCCAGAGGGGTTTGTTGTGCAAGGCAAAGAACGGATGGTATGTAAGCTTCAGAAAAGTCTTTATGGGCTGAAGCAAGCTCCTAGGGAGTGGTACCATAAGTTTGATGCATTTATGCGATCCCAAGGGTACACATGAAGTGAGACAAATCATTGCCTCTACACAAAGAAGGCATCAGATGGCAACCTTCTTATTTTGATTTTATATGTTGATGACATGCTTATTGCTGGGAAATCTACTTTGGATGTGGATGCCTTGAAGAAAAGGTTGCATGAGACCTTTGACATGAAGGATTTGGGTGATGCCAGTCACATACTTGGCATGAGGATTGTTTAGGATAGGAACAAGAAACTCCTTCATTTGTTACAGAAATAGTACATTAGCAAGGTACTTGAGCATTTCAATATGGAGAGGGGGAAGTCCATAAGTACTCCGTTGCCTCCATATCTGAAACTCAACCAAGCGGACAGCCCTAAGTCAGGGACCGGGCTAAAATGGCAAAGATACCTTATGCATCCATAGTAGGAAGCTTGATGTATGCGATGGTTACTACACGTCCAGATATTGCTTTTGCAGTGGGAGCTGTTAGCAGGTATATGGCAAATCCTGGCAAGAAGCATTGGGAGGTAGTGAAAGGTATCATGAGATACTTGAATGGTACAAAGAACATGTGCATTTTCTTTGGGAGAAGGACACATCTATTGTTGGATATGCAGATGCTGATTTTGCAGGGAATGTAGACACCAGGAGGTCTACTATAGGATATGTTTTCTCATTCACTGGAGGTGTAGTTTCATGGGTCTCTCATTTCTAGCCATGTACGGCTTTCTCTACCACTGAGACAGACTATGTTGCAGCCACTGAGGCATGCAAGGAAGCTATATGGCTTACTCGTCTAGTGGGATACTTGAGCATTGCAGGAGAGGTTCTAGTTTTACACTGTGATAGCCAAAGTGCCATCCAGTTGGCACGGAATCATGTCTTCCATGCAAAGACAAAGCATATTGATGTGAAGTATCACTTCATCAGAGAAGTGATTGAGGACAAGTGCATCTAGCTTGTCAAGGTTCACACAGATGAGAACCCTGCAGATCTTCTTACAAAGAGTCTTTCCTCAGAGTGGTTTGCACATTACAGAGTATTGATGGGTGTCGGATGACATTAGGATGCCCATCTTCTCCCTTAATGGTGCATTGGCCTCTAAGTGGGAGGTTGTTGGGGTAAAGGCCAATGGCCTAGTATATACCCCTTTGTACCATACATACATAATAAGAGCTTACCTTGATCTGAGTGAGTTAGCACCCACAATTTCAGTGTTCTCCCTTTCTTTGTTGCTCTCCAATAAGACCTCCTCTCCATCAATGTATTCATGCATTCCCTTATTACCATCACCCACAAAACTCGGCAATGTTGTTTGATTAGAAAATGGAGGAGTAGAGTATCCGATTGGACATTTTGGATGAATGCCTCCATTGCACCATAAATCAATATTATGTAAGCCTTTTAGTATGTTCTCTCTTTGCATGGCATCTACTTGTGGACCCTTCCATCATTTTTGCAGAGGCACATACTCTTCTTCTAAATCAATATGGAGATGATAAAGTCTATCTTTTTGAGCACTCTCACAAATGTTGCCTTACACTATCACCAAATTTTTATAAAACAAAGTGTTAGCAAATGGACTTATTGTGATAAGTCCATGTAAATCCTATGCGCAAGTGCTTCAAATTTTTGAAAAAACAATATACTCGAAGCTTAATTACGAAGTCTTGACTTGGACTCTATTGTTAGCACAATTGAGGACTAGGATAAAATATGCTTTAAAAAGAGAGATACGCAATTCATCATACTCAATGTCATATAGATTTGCAATAGAAAATTGGTGTTTGGGAGCATTGTGATTCCTTGAGTTTGATTTGGGGCACATAGTCATGAAAGATAGTTTGTGGCTACATGGGACTTCCCAAGGTTATGAATGATTTTGAAATTAACATCCTACAACATAACATCCACCATGCCAATACTTGTTGGATGATTTTTTAAATTGATTAAATACAATTAATCTTAATGTTTAATGTAAAAAATGAAAGGATTACTGAACACATAGTGTTAGAACTTTTGAACATCATAAACCATCCCCATATCTTCACACTCACTTTTTCTACAATTGCACTTGGGTGGGGTCATAAGCTGGCTCACATGGTAGATCAAATAATCTGATTTACCATCAAGATATGCAAACATAATACCAATGGCATACCCTAATGCATCTACATGTACGTGGAAGATTCCTTGCCATATACATTGCCTCAGAATCGGTGTCTCAACTGCCCATTTTTTTAGAGCATTGAAGACTGCTGTTGAATACTCTTTTGCCCACCAAAGTCTAGTGTCCTTTGTAGGAAGCTCATAAAGAGGTGTTGCAATTTTGGAAAAGTCTTTTACAAATCTCCTATAGAAGCTAATAAACCAAAAAATGATATAATTTGTGTTAGATTCTAATGGTTCAGCATCTACGTGATTGCTCTTTGGCTAGTTTTGAGTACCTTTCTTGGAAATAAATGGCCAACTAGTATACCAATTATAACACAAAAGTCACACTTGGCTGAGGTTAAGGAGATTCCTACATATCTGCTCCTGGAAAAAACTTTTCAAAGGTAAGCAAGATATATAGATATTTCCAAATAAACACAAAGATCATCCAAATAAATAACAATGACCTCTGTTAAACACTCCTTGAAGTTTCAGCCATGAATCTTTGAAATGGTGGGACATTATAGAGATAAAATGGCATGGCTTTTCAAGCCTACACAACCCACTCCATAATGAATTAGGTCTTTTGCTGATCCTTGGGTGCCAATGAGATCTGATTATACCCACTATATCCATTGATGGATGAGTACATCTCATGTCCTACAACTGAGTCTTATGCCTTCAATGAAAGGAATAATGATTTGGCACTGTCTCAGCATTCATCTTCCTATAATCCACACATCCTTGGATTTTCCCATTCTTCTTGGGCACTACCATGATTGCAAATAGCCTCATTTTGATTGGCAAAATGAAGACTACTTGGATTAGTTAGTCAAGCTTTGACTTGCTTAGCATAGTCTGCCAAGAGGGCTGCATTGAGATCTAATTAAACCCCATGATGTCCATGCATTCAGATGTTGATCATTCCTATCAAGTGTGTTTAACTCATTGATGTGGTGACAGCAAGTGTTATGTTGATTTGAATTTGCAATTCATATGCAATGCAAAGAAGGGATCGTGAAAAAAGCAATAAACAATTCATGAATTCAGGATACCTAGGAAATCTCAAAAGAGTGGTTGGGTGTGTTGCCAAGAAAGCATGTGTAGTAGGCGAAGCAGAGCTCATTAAATGAGTTGTTGCAAGAACATTGTGATGGGATGAAAAGTATTAGTAGGGGTTATCAAAGGATTTAGAACTCCTAGTAACCAGAGGACAAGAATTTCTTTCACGCACTAGGCTAGTCATGTAGTGATTTTTGTCCTTAGGGTAATATATTTTTCCACATGAAGAGTTCTTGATTATACCAATCTATGTTGATGATGATATAGAACTAATGTGCGATGAGTTTTTCCCAATCCAACATCCTTTAAAGATCTATTGTACAACATAGATTGACCAAGAACAAGGAACTTATTTATAAGAAGAAAAAGAATTTTACTTCAAAAGGAAAAATTTATGTCATTTTGTATTTTTTTCCTTAGAGGGACTCACATACCCAAGCACTCACAATAAAGGTTTTGCTATCCCCTTCCCAAGTATGGTTAATTTTTCATTTAAGATAGTGGCATGGGTGCAAGCTAAAGGTGTGCAATTTAGCTGCCTACTTGAACTATTTTAAGAGAAAAATAGTTCATTTTGGCACTAGAAATGGGTAATCTCACTTGCTTTTGTAGGGACTTTTGATTTATGGTATTCTAATGCAAAATCGTGCACAATGCATATTATTTTTCACACAAGTACATGGTCTAATCAAAGATTAGAGAACGCTAATATTATTCTTGAACCTCCATACTTAAAGCTTAATTTATGTGGTACAGAACCTACACCATTTCAAGAAAAAAATGGTAGATAAGAGAAGAGTACTTCTTGTGGGATTGGGCCTCAAATTGCAAATTTTATTTGTAGGTTTGACTTTATCCAATCAATTTGGTCATTATTTGAGTTGAAGAAGGTGACACTATGCTTCTAGGAAGATCATGGTTTAGAACAACAAAACTCCAACAAGATTGGAGAAGAGAAATAATACAAATAAAAAATGGTGGGCTTCTATAAAGTTGCCTATTCTCTTAGACCTATAAATGTAGAGGGTATCAATATAGTTCTAACATGAAGATGTGAAGAGGATAGATTTTTGAAATATAAGCCTTCTGGCACTAGCTCCAATTTTTTAAATTGATGTGGAATGAATTCTATAGCAACTCAAAACAAATACTAATGATCATGCAAAGATAAAACTAAAAGAAAAAATAATCAGAAAAATGATGAAGTTAGATATGGGATATATGTCAAAAGAAATAGAAAGACAGGTCATTGTTTGCTTGGGTGTAGCCATTTTTGGTGAGGTTCATGGAATTTTCTATATACAGGTATCTTGCATGACCCATAACTTATGCATTGATCAACGGAATTTGGTAAAATTTGTCTTCACATTATAGTACACATTCTCATGAGACCAAAAAAGTATGGAATAAGGATTTGGAATGAGATTGTTAAAGCATTACAAGTGCTATATTGCATGTGAAGCATGCATCCTCAGGACTATAGGATATAGCAATTTATTCAAAAACATCAAAATGTTGTTCTGTACATACATGCAACCATGTAATTATTCAAAAGTACACTATGTGAGCTTCTCCTCAACTGAACATAAATGAGAACATTAGGCATGGATTAATGGGCCTCCAATGTTGTGCTAAAGTGATGCACACCCATTTGACAGCATGCTCCATAACTTTTTTTTGATTTGTTGAAAACCAGAATGGATTGAAAATCTAGAATCCAAACTAGTGGGACTACGCATGGTGGTCTTAAAACATAGATAGTTGTTGCTATTGGTATCTAGATTAACCCTAAAAAGGAAGAAGTTGAAAATGTGAAATTTGTGCATGTGCAAATATCTTTAATAAATCCAACACTATTTACAATTTTGAATGGTTTCTTTTTCCATGCACTTGCTTGCTATATGGCTCATAAGCATGCCAAAGTTAATTGCATTTCATAATACACAGTATCAAACTCGATAGCATGCCCTTTGACCTATTTGTGTTTTGAAGCATTTTAGGCTACATTGCACTTGTTTGGGATATCCAATTCTATTGATGTGCATTGCCGGAGGGGGGAAAACCGACGGTTGAAAATTTCACTACTCCCATGAATTTTGAATTTCCACACCTCCCGCCCATCAAATCTTGAAAGATTAAGTACTTCCAACCTACCATTGCCCTAAAATTGGCACAACAATGTGACCTTGCGCAGACTTTGGTTTGCCATTGTCTTCTTTCTTTGCTTGCCTCACAATCTAGCTTCTTTGGGTCTATTCAGGACTGATCGTGGCCATGGAATCAATGGCAACATGTAGCTTGCCATGGCTTACAAGAGAAGAAGATAGAGGCTGTGAGACAAGAAAGCTAAAAAGCCTAGTCAAGGCATAAGGAACAAATTGTAGGTCGAGGAAAGCAATGACATGGTATCGAAATGGCAAGGGAAGACACTTTTGCAACATTTACAAAGTTAGAAAGAGAGAAGAAAGAAGACTCCTTGCAGAGAAGCAGCAAGAAGCGGTTGCAGATGCATGCATTTGATCATTGCCATTGGAGCGAAGAATACAAGCTGTGGTGTCGAGAATTGTGGGAGCATTCGAGGCACCAATATCATGCCATTCAGGTGAATACCAGCAGTCTTGAGTCTTCACAAGCTTTAGCCTACACCCTAAAGCTCATAGAGTAATAACCCTACCAACACCTTGGGAGATACATGCGCAAGAGGAAATGCTCTCTAACCTAAGAAATGGCCTACAGAAAGTGAAAGGGGTGCATGGCTTAGATCAACTAGCTGTAAAGAGGGTGACATTAGCTATGTTAGTGTCCCTTCAAACAAAGGAGAAATGTCTTGGTTGCACAATGTTGAAGATGTTGTCAATCAAAAGGACCAACGTGGCTCCAGTGGTTGAACATAGAGTAGAAGCAATGCATGATCATCCCGATCTGAGAAGTCTATGGGCTTCAACAAAATGCAAGAAAAGAAGAGACAGCCTAAGTGCAGAAGTCATTGCTTTAGTGATGACATTTTGGCATGAAAATACAAGAGTTTCTCCAAATAAAAAGGACATCTAGAAAAAGTGGATGGGACGCAAGGTGTTTGAGGAGCACATCATACACAATGCAGGTCAGTGGTGCCTAAACTAGCCTGATGGTTGTTTGTGATTGAACTTTGGGATAGCTTACTTGTTTCATTTCTTAAGCCAGGCTTGGACTAAATGTGATTGTCCAAAACCAGCCTGGTGGTTGGACCATCATATGCAACCGTAGGCTGGTTTAGCTCAACCACCAGTTACATTAATGTCTTGAACCAGCATGGTTGAACAGACAATAATTGTTGTCCAACCCGGTGGTGTGGTTGAGTAGAATTTAATAGCAATATATTTCGCAAAAAGAATAGAAATATATCGTTATTTTACTAAACCAACACGGTTGTTGGAACACCATGCAATCGTGGGAGAATTATGGCTGTGGTTCAACTCAATCAGTGATTGTCCTAAACCAGCGTGGTTGAACAAACATTAGTTGTTGACCAGCCCAGTGGCATCGTTGAGTAGAACTTAACCACAATATAGTTTGCATTAGAAAAGAAATATATTGTTATTTTACTAAACCAGCTTGGTGGTTGGAACTATTAGATATCAATGCTCCACTCTCATGTAACTATGTGGGAACCAGCTAACTCTACTTGTAAACCCCCCATATGAGGAGAAGGCATTTGAGTAGCTCGGTTATCTGGTAGGTCCTGGTTTGGACACCAGATGGGGGCCATGTGTCGCCTAATGGCTAGACGGAGTTAGCACACTGCCAACTAGGCTACATGCAAGTGCGGGAAGGCATCCCATGACTGACCGCATTGAGAGTAGATGGAGCATTTTCCATGGCAGCCCACTCTTGGGTTGCGGGCCCGTTTGGAGTCCCAGATGATCCCGAATGGCTGTGGGTCGAACGGAGACTGTAGGTTAGTTGCTCTGTTTTGTGCACCGGTTCTATCATGTGGTCGGTGGCCTATTTCAGGACCGACCCCTAGTCGACCGTTTTGGGTAGACTGGGTCGGTCACCCAATTGAGCCCAACTGACTACGACTGGTGGCTATATAAGAGCAAGCCCGTGAAGCCCATTTTATCACTAGCTATAGCAACCCTGATTCCTTAGCATCCAGCCTCCGTCCTCTACTATTTCCAGCTCACCATCGAAGCTTCTTTCACAGGAGCACACGGCTGGGAGGCAGTACCATCTATTGTTTCAGTTCTACAGTAATCAAATTTTTTATTCTCCATACTATTTGTTTTCTCTCTTGTGTACAAGATCCTGTTATCTGTTGAGCACAGGCATCGTATTATTTTCTTACATGGTATCAGAGCCTGGACTCTAGCAAGAAGATTTGGTAGTGTGTTTTTGTTTGTGAGCAGATTGTGAGAGATGGCCCACAGAGATGGCCCAGCCCGCAAGACTATGTATCCCACCATTTGGTGAAAGCGGAAAGTTGGACAGCTCTAATGATCCACTCTGGAAGTTCAAGATGAAGACCATCCTAAGCGCATATGAGCTTTGGGACACTGCTACTGGGGTGGACGTGAGGCCGGTTGTGAGACCGGATCTAGCCAATGCAGGACAATAGATAGTACCAACTGCAGATGAGATTCTCACGTGGACAAGAAGAAATGCAGATGCGTTGTGTTCTATTGTCTGTAGTGTAAGTGATTCTGTCATAGTGTTAAATCAACATGTCACCACAGTGGAGGAGGCATGGACGGTCTTGAAAAATCAGTACGAGACCACAAATAAGATGCAGATTCAGAATCTGGAGACTCAACTCGTGAACAAGAAATTGCCTGAGTCTAAAGCGGCAGAGAAGTTCATCACCAGGGTGAAGAATCTGCGCGATCAGATGACTGTGATTAGCATCACCATCATCAGTGAGAATCTAGCACAAAGGTGTATACAGATTCTCCCACCAAAGTACGATGGTCTTGTTACGGCGCTGAATACGCAAAACAAAAATCCGCCCCTCAACTTTGAGGATTTCAGCATGATGCTTCTGGAGGAGGAGATGCGTCAAAAGATGAGGACTGGAGAAGATTCAGCTTTCTATGCTAGATCAAAGAAAGGTAAGGGTAAGGACTCTAGTAACCCATCTTCTTCTGATGATAAAAAGAGAAAGAAGAAGATCAAGTGCTTCTATTGCAACAAGGCAAGGTGAGTGCCGAAAGAAGATTGCAGATGAGAAGAACGTAGTAAAGAAAGAGTCCAGCAACAGCACACAGGCAGCACCAGTAGAGCTGTTTGTAGCGATTGAGGAGATTTGCACGAAGGTAGTTCATGTACCTGTGGATGAACCTTGGATCATTGATAGTGGTGCATCGCGCCACATGACCAGTCAGAAGGATTGGTATACCTCTCTACAGCCGGTAGGGAATGACATCCTGGTAGCAGTCAGCAATGATGCAAAATGTCGAGCAAAAGGAAAAGGTACGATGACTCTCAAGTCAGATGAAGTTGTAAAACAGTTGTCCGATGTTCTTTATGTGCCAGATATCAAGAGGAACTTGTTGTCCGTTTCTGCAATCACGGATCGGGACCTCAAAGTTCAATTCGATAAGAATGGTGCACAGATCCTGGATCTTCAAGGAAAGGTCGTTGGTAAAGGTACGCGGTGCAACAACATCTATGAACTCTCAGCTTTCAGTGCTCAAGCCGATGTGAAGGACACTAAGCTATGGCATGAGAGGTTTGGTCATCTAAACCTTAGTTCTTTAAAGGAGATGCATAAAAGTGGAATGATTGCAAACCTACCAGAAATTTCAGATCTGCCCGATGTATGTGAAGCTTGCATGATGGGCAAGCAGCATCGGTAGCCCTTTCCTAAAGAGGCCAGCAAGGAAAAGCTCCTCTAGAGCTCATTCACATGGACCTTTGCGGAAAGATGGAGGCGGAAGCTTTGGGTGGTTCCTACTACTTCATGACACTGATCGATGACTACAGTAGAAGGATATGGATATACTTCCTGAAGACTAAAGATGAGGCTTTTAGTAAGTTCAAGGAATGGCATGTAATAGTCGAGAAAGAAACAGGGAAGAAGGTTTAGAAATTGAGATCAAACAGAGGTGAGAGTTCACATCAATTGAATTTGAGAGTTACTACAAAAGTCACGAGATCAAGAGGCAAAAACCCCTGCCACATACATCACAGCAAAATGGAGTAGCAAAATGCAAGATGTGCATCATCTATGAAATGGGCAGGAGTATGATGAAAGGGAAAGATTTGCCAAAGACTTTCTAGGCTGAAGCATGTAACACTGCAATTTACATTCTGAATTGTTGCTACACGAATGCTGTGAATGGGATGACTCCACTGCAGGCCTTTTCTGGTAAGAAACCTTCAGCTACACATTTCAGAGTTTTTGGATGTGACTGTTTTGTGCATGTCCCTAATGCTAACAGGACCAAATGGGAATCGAAGAGCCGGAAGTGTATTTTCTTGGGCTACAGTGAAGAGGCGAAGAGTTACCATCTCTATAACCCTATTACCAAGAAGGTAATAGTAATTTGTGATGTGGTCTTCTCAGAATAGCCGCATCAATTGGAGGAGGATGCTTCCTTCCCAGACAACCAGGACCAGGATATCTATCCAGTACCACCACCAACAGTAGACCGAACTCCCCCAATGGTGCTTGGGAGGATTCAAGATAAAGAAGATAAAGAAGAGCCTACAAAACCACAATGGCAAAAGCCATTCTCGAAGTGGGTAAAGCAGCTTTTGGATGGCAGAGAACCTCCAGGCATTGAGGAGGAACCATCTGAACACCACCGGTCCAAGAGATTAGAGGAGTAAAGAAGAGCACAGGAACACTTGGTCAACTATGCTTTGATGATAGAAGTGATCTGTGCTGATGAACCCAAGTGTCTTGAAGAGGCACAGGGTGATGATAGGTGGATGGAGGCTATGCAGTCAGAGTATGGCTCCATAATGAAGAACAACACTTGGGACCTTGTGGAGCGACCACCCAAACCCAAGGTAATCGGAACCAAGTGGGTGTACAAGACCAAGTACACCGATGGCACGTTGGATAAGTACAAGGCTCGGCTCGTGGCAAAAGGATTCGCACAGGTACATGGTTTTGATTATCAAGATACTTTTGCTCCCACAACTCGACTAACCACAATTCATAGTGTTTTGGCTTTAGCTGCCCAGGGAAGTAGGCCCGTGTTTCAGATGGATGTAAAATCCGCCTTTCTAAATGGGGATCTCAAGGAGGAGGTATACGTGGAACAACCACTAGGTTTTGTGATCCTCAGTTCAGAAGGTAAAGTTTGTAAATTAATGAAGGCACTTTATGGGCTGAAACAGGCCCCATGAGCATGGTACGAGCGAATTGATGCCTACTTTCTGCAAAACAGGTTTAGGAGGAGCCCATCAGATGCAAATTTGTATATCTTCAGAGGAGGTAGGTGTATGATCGTGGTCCTTTATGTGGACGACCTTGTCATAACAAGGAACCATGAAGAGAAGATCTCACAGACAAAGCATTTGCTAGGAAGAGAGTTTGAAATGATAGACCTCGGACTGATGCATTTCTGTTTGGGGATTGAAGATTGGCAAGAGCCAAACAGATCTTCATTTCATAGCTGAAGTATGTTGGAGAGATAGTGAAGGCATTTGGCATGGCTAAGTGCAAGACAGTTGGTACCCCTATGCAGGTTGACGTGAAGCTCTCAAACGAAGATTCATCAACACTGGTGGATGAAGCAAAGTACAGAAGGCTTGTGGGCAGTTTGATTTACTTGTGCAACACACGGCCGGACATCAGCTTTGCGACTCCTGCACTAAGCAGGTTTTCCAATAAGCCCCGGGAGAACCATTAGAGCACCTACAAAAACTTATTCAAAAATGACTGGAAAGATGTGAACATGACTCGCTGGGATGTGGCTAGGGGATTACAAAGGCCAAATGGCATGACTCTATATGCAAAAATACCCCATTCTGTAGCAAATGTTGTTTTTGATTGGTCTTGAGGAGAAATTTACACTTGGTTATAGCCACTGAAGCCATCCAAGAAGCTATATATTTCAGATCCTGCCACCTTTTAATGTTGGCTCTTTCCTATTGCTTTTGTAGGAAGAGCTGGGTATTCTCAGTATGCAGGGTTCCGAGGCTTTTTGTCACCTATAAATATAGTGGGGTTGTCGGTTGTAGTATATGTGTAGCTTAGGACCTCAAGGCATGTTAATATTGTGCCTAATGTGTTTCGATGACCATTATAAATGCATCTCAACTGTTGCCACTAAAAATGCATCTCGAGATTGTTACAACCATTATAAGTGCATCTCTATTATTGCGACTAAAAATGTGCACTGAGATTCAATTGCCTCATCCAATCACATCATTGATGTCCCATCATTTGGAAACCACACTTGGTTGTTTTGCAACAGAAAATGCACGTCGAGTTTTCAATTGCCTCGTCCAATCATGTCATTGATGTCCCATCATTTGAAAACCAAAGTGTGGCCACTGACTCTCATGGATACATTTAATTGGGTCACAATCATCCACATTAGCATCTTCACATGTTTGAGTGGTTTAGGGTAGGTTTTCTACTTATAGGAGACAACATTCTTTTTGTTATCTATCTCCTCGCACCGCTACTACTGCTACCCATTGTCTACATAGGAAAGAGCTTGAATTTTCAAGCAAACTCTCTATACCTCCTCAATTTTTCAATGGCTGACAACAAGGATAGCTATTTGAATCAATTCCCTATTTACCTTAACTCTTATACCAACTCAGAGCTGGTTGAGCATCTTCAGATCCTTCACCAATAGTATTTTGATCTCAAGAATGGCTAGGATGTGGAGCTTTGCGACCTCCCCAGAATAACTCTTAGTCCAATGAACAAAGGACAGCTCAACTTAAATCCAAAAGATGACGGCAAGACTGAGAGGTAGATTTTGGAGGACTCCATTGAAGACATGAAGGAGATGATTTTATAGTTTGTGATTTTGCTAATATATGGATAGAGTTTATAGCTGATTTATGATCATTTATATATAAATTATACCAAGTTATGATTATAGTTTATAGTGAGATCCAAGTGAGATTTTATGAGCAAGGGAAAAACTGAGCAAATCCTACAATAGAAGTTTGAGTTTCCTTTCAAAGATGTATGCACATGAAGCACCAAAAAATGTGCAAGTATTGTAGTTTAAAAGTAATTGGGTTTGACATGCCAAAAGAATTACTCAAAAGTTTAGCATCCTTAAACACTTGTGCTTGCACTCCCCCCAAATATTGTAGTATTGTTTGCAAACCTTTTTTTATGAAAATGAAGCTATAGCATGTGGCACTGTTGCATGAGAAGCACATAGCATGTAGGTTGACTTTCCTTTCGAAGAGTTTCATAACCATCTAAACATTCTAGAATAATGTTTATATATTATAACTTCACATTGAATGGATTTAAATGATTGCAAAAGAATAGTGGCCTCACGAATAATAGTTGCTTCCAATGTTCAGCCTTTCTCTATGCTTTCAAAGAATTCCAGACCCCATCTAATCTTCCTCACCCCATCTCACCATCTCATTCTCCCAAGCCAACCATCTGGGGTCTTCTTTCAACGAATGTGATTCTTTAGATATATTGAATCTATGATGATGGGAATACACTAATTATGTGAACCATATCACCAATCACTTTATTCCAAATCTTTCATTCACTGATATTGAATTTGATTCTTTAGAGATATTGCATATGTGACTATGGGTATATAATAAGTATGTCAACCATATCCCTAATCAATTTATGTGATTGTGGGATTTAAGGTTTTGAACTCTTATTATTAAAATTGATCAACAAAATATTGATTAGACTTGCAAAATTTGGACCTATTAGACTGGATCAATAATTGTAGCAACATGACAATATTATTACATTGTACATTGTCTAATAGTATTGATTACAGTGTGCTTCTCATAAATATTTGGACAGATCATTGAACATCAAGTTTGAGGTACAATCCTATCAGTCTGTGCTTATTTGCAAAAGACCTCATTTCTAAAATATCTCCTAGTACTCTAAAATTCAAAGAGATGCTCTTTGTATTCCTGATGACGTCTGTTGGATAAGTTACATCTGTGTCCCATGAAATAAATGATGTGTTGGATGTATTGTAGGGCATCATATCTCCAAGTATTTTCATATCCCCACATTTATGTGCTATCTCAATATGTGCACTAAGAATCTTTAATACAATATCTGCCACCTTGTCTTCACTAAGTCTTCTAGCATGAAGAAGTGCATTTGGATCACTATCATCGATTGTAGGAAATGCAATTAGTTCTCTTTTATAACATAAAATCAAATCCATCCAAGAAATAAACCTTGTAGTCATCTCCTTTGCGAGCTTCATTTTCTTTGCAAAATGTAGGAAACAATAATAAAAAAACATTAGTCTCTACTCAATAATCTACAAATTTGTAAAAAAAAATTTAATTAATAAGTAGATTATTAATTTGGGGTCTAGGGTATAGGGTTTAAGTATAGGGTTTAGGGTTTAGGATTTAGGGTCTTGGGTATAGGGTTTAGGGTGTAGGGTATAGAGTTCAAGGTATAGGATATAGGATATACAGTATAGGTTTTAGGGTCTTTGGTATAGGCTTTAGGGTATAGGATATAAGGTTTAGGGTCTTGGGTATAGGCTTTAGAGTATAGGGTTTAGGATATAAGGTATAGGGTATAGGGTTTTGGGTATAGAGTATAGGGTTTAGAGTATAGGGTTTAGGGTATAGGGTATAGAGTGTAGGGTTTTGGGTATAGTGTATACTGTTTTAGAATTTACAATATAGGGTTTAGGGTTTACAAGTTTCAATTACGTATAGGGTTTTGGGTCTTGGGTATAGGGTTTAGGGTTTTTGGTATAGTGTTAGGGTTTAGGATTTTGCATGTAGAGTTTAGGGTTTAGGTTTTATAGTATAGGGTATAGTGTATAGGGTTTAGGGTTTATAGTATAGGGTATAGTGTATAGGGTTTAGGGTATAGAGTTTAGGGTCTTGGGTATAGGATTTAGGGTATAGGGTATAGGGTATAAGGTATAGGTTTTAGGGTCTTGGGTATAAGGTTGATGGTATAGGGAACATGGTATAGGGTTTGGGGTTTAGGATATAGGGTTTAGGTCTAAGGGTCTTGGGTATATGCTTTAGGTTATAGGTTATAAGGTTTGGGGTTTTTGGTTAAGGGTCGTGAGTATAGGCTTTAGGGTATAGGGATTAGGGTATAAGGTATAGGGTATAGGGTTTAGGTATAAGGTCTCTCTCTCTCTCTCTCTCTCTCTCTCTCTCTCTATTTCATACTCTCTCTCTATGTCTCACTAAGATATAAGGTATAGGGTTTTGGGTATAGGGTTTAGGGTTTATAGTATCACTTAGGTATACGATTTTAGTGGCTTTAAGTATAGTGTTAGGGTTTAGGGTTTTGGATATAGGGTATAGGGTTTAGGGTATTAGGTTTGGGGTTTACAATATATGGTATAGTGTATAGGGTTTAGGGTATAGGGTCTTGGGTATAGGGTTTAGGGTATAGGATATATGGGTTTAGGGTATAGGGTTTAGGGTCTTGGGTATAAGGTTTAGGGTAGAGGGAATGGGGTATACTAGGGTTTAGGGTTTAGAGTTAAGGGTCTTGGGTATAGGCTTTAGGGTATAGGGTATAAAGTTGAGGGTTTAGTGTTTAGGGTCTTGGGTATAGGCTTTAGAGTATAGGGTATAGGGTTTAGGGTCTAGGGTATAGGTTATAGGGTATAGGGCATAGGGTTTTGGGTATAGGGTATAGGGTCTACAAGATAGGGTTTAGGATTTACGCTATAGGGTATAGAGTTTAGGGTTTATAGTATAGGATTTAAGGTTTAGGGTTTACAATATCACTGTATAGGGTACAATATCACTTAAGTATAGGGTTTGGGTCTTGGGTATAGGGTACAAGGTTTTGGGTTTTCGGTATAGTGTTAGGATTTAGGGTCTTTTTATATAGAGTATAGGGTTTAGGGTTTAGGGTTGATAGTATAGGGTATAGTGTCTGAGTTTAGGGTATAGTGTATAGTGTTAAGGGTAAACCCATTGAAGACTCTCTTAAAGCATACCTTAGTGACCTCTACCTCTAATACTAAAAAATCAAGAATGGCCAAGTAGATTTGCCAATGTTCCCTGGGACACATCTTTGTCCCTCCATTGAAGGTGCTAACATGGACTGAGATGATGTAGAGAAGATAGATCGTGAGATCACAGATGATTCTATTGAGTCTATGCAGTTGTTGATTGGAGATGAAGCAGACACTCTTAAGAAAACACCTTTGAAAAAGAACAAGAAAAAAAAGAGAAGAAGAAGAAGAAAAAAGGAAAGGAGAAGGATAAAGGAGATATGAGAAGAGGAACACAGAGTGAACAATGAAAAATGATTATATTACTAGACTTTATCTTATGCATAAATACATTTATACATGTTTTGTATAATATGTAGTCCATAGTTTATTTCTATGATTGTAGTTTAATATTGTAATTTATATTTATTTGAACTATGATTAGTGAGAAATTACATTTTATAGTTTCAACTTGATGATATAATTATTATTTGTTCCTAGTCCTATGACTAGAAGATGTACTAAGCCATGATGTAATCAATAATGTTATGTTCAAATTTAAATATGAATTCTAGACTTGCAAAATTTAGACTTGTTAGCATCAAATAATATCTGTAGCAACAAGATAATATTATTATATTGTACATTGGTTTTAAAAATAGATTATAGTGTGCTCCTAATAAATAATTGAGGGATCATTGAACATCATGTTTAAGGTGAAGTGCTATGATTCTATGCTATAATTACTGCTTGTTCTTAGTCCTTTGGCTACACGACGTACTAAATCATGGAGTAATCAATAATGTTAAGTTCTTATTTGAATCTGAAGTCTAGACTTGCAAAATTTGGACTTGCTAGCCTCGATCAATAATTGTAGCAATATGATAATATTATGTACATGGTTTCATACAAATGATTATAATGCATGCACAGAGAGAGAGAGAGAGAGAGAGAGAGAGAGAGAGAGAGAGAGAGAATACAATGCCAAAAAAGCTTAGATAATTTTGGGGCAATCTCAAACTGCCATGTCAGCCTTTTTGAAAAGCTGTCATTTCAAATGATTTGGGGGAAATTTTCAAAAGACTGCATAAGTAACTTCAAACAAGACCTTCAGTCTCTCTGTTTTGTGAAATTCCATCACTCTGTTCCAGAATGTGTGATCGTTTGGGTCCAAAACATTTGTTTTTTGTGATTGCACCTTGTACCTCCCTTCGCTCTGTCCCATCGCACCTCCCTCTAGCTAGCCTATTGCAACTACACCATTCCATCCACCTTTGGGGATGTGCCGCATCGAACTTTGCTATCCTCCACCTTCCATATGATACTACAACCTCTTGCACCTCCCTACCCAAATTTGGAGCTGCGTTGTCCTCATCCACTTTGGCCTACTAGAGTAGGACATCACATAGGTTCATTCTTTTTTTCTTTATTCTTTAGACTTTTTCGGGCATATGTGTGGTATTTTGTCAAGATAGTTTCCTACTAGATGTAATCAGAATCAGGGTTGAACTTTGATAGGTAAGAGAATTAGGGTTCTACATTTCTATTGGATATCCCAACCCTTGCCCGAGAGTATAATTTTTGTGTTGTGGAAGTATAGCCAACACACTTTTTGGCACACAAAGGATTCAACCCACACACACCATAGGGTAGGAAAGACCAAGTCATTTGCTTTGCTTGGTTGTGTTCAGTCCAATGTTTTTTTTTGCCCATACAAAACCAAGGTAAGCAACATTATGTTGTTATTCCAAACATATGCAGCATCCCTTTTTAAAACTAGTAGTGCTTTTTAAAAATTGTAGTTCATGACTAGATCTAGCCAATGGGTGCTGCTAGTGCTGAGCTCTTTGGATAGAATTAAGCTAGAAATGAGCTGATTGCTACAAAACTCCAAGATAGTGTGGCCCCAAAATTTATAGATCAAAACTTGGTCGATTTTTTTTAAAAGCAACTTTTCTACTCTATGCTTATCTTTAGCCATTACCATCATGACATGTGGCTGTCGAGGCTCTTAGCAATAATCTCCTAAGAGGATGATTATAATGACCCAACGTGGTTGCAATGCTTATGTTTTGATATCAACAATGATGTTGCCATCATCACTCTCTGTTTTTTCCTTTGAAGCAACACTTATTTCATTAATTTTAGACTCAAATGTAGACATTTGGACTAATCCTTAAAATCCTTCCCAAATGAAAAGTTTACTTTATGGTGTCATTCGAGAATCAAAAGTTTACTTTCTAGCACTATCATTTCCACATAATACATTTCAGAACATCTCTCTACAATGTTGTACTAATAATGCAAAAACTAATATTATATCCTAATTTTGTATTTCTTGTTTTTAAGAATCGTATTCTTAAATTAAAAAATCCCTTGAGTTATTAGTTTAAATCCATGAAAAACCACACTCTTGAAGATTCACAAAATTTAAAAAATGTATACACAAAAGACCTACAAGACTCTTTTTAATTTCAATTATGACACCTTGAATATTCAAGAAATTAAAAGGTTTATATAGATAGGAGACACCTCTTTTGTACTCTAAATAATAACAATAGCTATGCTTGCAATTTTACATTAGCATAAGTTTACAAGAAATATTTCTCTAGATGAGTCTTTGTACAAAGGATTCGCCGTGGCCTTTTTAATACTTCAATTCTACCTTTACAGTGAGTTAAGTACAAATGGGCGATCCAAACATGAAAGGATCTGCCGTGGCCTTTTCAATATTTTAATTCTACCTTTACAGTGAGTTAAGTAGAAATGGGCGATCCAAACATTGGCTTATTTGAATGTCCTTTATGTCGCCACTTGCTACTTGGGTGCCATCTTCATTCAGTCTCATCTTACCACCATCTTCAATCTTTCTCAATTTTTGAATAGTGTTATCATGAGCATTCTTTATTTGTGCTATCTCCTTCTACTTCCTCCTTGGCAAGCATCTTTATGAACTTTGTAATGTGTGAAATAATTGATTGTGGTATGTTTATTTTTTCTTCTACATCATACCCCATGTGCTTCTTTGTTTTCTTCGTCCTTGATTTCCAAGATACTATGACTGTCTCTGTGGAAAGCTTTGAAATTGCATCATGGTTTGGGACCAATTCCTTTTTCAAACAACTACTATACAATGTATTGTTATCTTGGTTCTCCTTCCTACCCCTTGGATCATACCATGCCACTATAAATGTTGTTGCTCTCCCTTGGTCATCCATCATGCTCACATCCACTACTTTTGCAAACCAAAACTTCACGTTCTCATGTTCATCATCCAATGGTTGAATTGCAACAAAACAATGGATGTCTATGTCTATTTGTGGCATAAACTCTCTCTTCTTGGATCCACAATATAGACATGGAAGCAGTGATTCAAACTCATTTTCAAAGAGACCACACGTTGGGTGCAAGTCATTACCAACATTTGGCCAAAATAAGGGCCGTTCAGAAGCCTTAATCTCATCTTCTCGCATTTTTGCAAGGTCCTTTATCAATTGGTAGGTCTTGCTAATTACAACAGTAGTGTGTTTCTTCCGAGAGGGCTTCCAATCAAGAAATCTCTGGAGCATTTTCTCTTTGTATGTAATAAAAGCTTTTAAGCCTTCTATTTCACCTTTGGATTTCTCGCTGAATTCTTTTATAAGAGCCCATGTTGGATGCATTTCTTTGCTTGGAATTGAAGTTAAGAGACAATAAGGTTCTTCAGGTTCCCATTTTGTATCAAGAGAATAGTGTTGCCACTCCATCCCTAGTTTTTCATCCTTTAAGAAAAAGCGAAAATAGGAGCGCCATGACCTATCAGTGCATCACCACCTTTTTGTATAAAAGGTAGAATAAAGCTCATCCAATCATACATCCTTTCAACCATTGAGCATATTGTACCTTCCGTGTGGCCACCAACTTGCCTCCCACATTTTCTTATCAGGTCATCCATCGTCTCCATGTCCTTGTGTTTTAGTTCTCTTGAGACTGTGCTAAATACTTGATCGACATCCCCATGTGTGTGCCCAACTAACAAAAACCCAACTCTAATCTCATTGAAGATTCGATGAGCGATTAGCATTGACAAAAATGCAAAGAAGAGTACATTCTTACTCTCTCATGTGCAATTGTCTACCTGAACTCTCAAAGTTGCTGGTAGGTGACCTTTTTCGACATGTACATTGTGAATTTCCTTCATAACGGATGTTACAACTTGATTGCTATCATGTAGATGCAAGGAATCAATCCATATGTCTGCAAAATACTTAAATCCATGCACTGACACTCCATATAGATGTGTCTTCAAAAAGTATTTTCCTTGTAGCTTAGGTGGAGTGTTAACGAATTGAGGTAATGTTGTTGTATTTTGATCCATTCCATCTACAATAACGAACATGTACTCATTTGGATGAGAAATAGCTTGCTCCTTCAAAAATGCATATTTTATTCTAGAATGTCGAACAAGTCCATGATGAAATTCTCTCTTTTTTTTGTATGCTTCTTTTTGTTCTGGAGATGTTGCACTCTTGAGTGCTTACTTTGGATCATCACACTCGTTGCACTTTGACATTTTTTGCCTCTTTGGGAATTTTAACATGTCCAAAGCTCTTTTTCCAAAGAGTATACAAGTATGAAAAGATGCCAGAGCATGCCCTCTTTGCCTCTATGTTTCTTCAATAGAGTTAAATACTCTTTTTTTTGTCAAACCTATCGAAAGATGCATTTTAGATAGGTGGGGCTGAGGTAAAGCATTTTCATGAATGTAGTCTTTCAAAATTACTATTGCTGCAATCATTGAGGTTCTTGTTTTGGGCCTTCTTATGTTTCCATGAATGTTAAATTTTACTCCATACTTTGCTTTATTAGCCAAATTCCAATATGTGCCATGTGATAATCCTGTAATAATGTGATATGCATTATTGCAAATACTTTTTCTAATTATAAGAGGCCTTATCTGTTGTCCTAAACTTCTCCTTCTCTTGTCATTTACAGAAAAGCAAGAAAGTCTCGTGAGTAGGTATTCATTTCTTTTGCTCCCTCTCTTTTGCCAGACGTGTTCTCTACAGCCCTTGACATCATGAAAGTTAATGAATCGCATATATCTACACTTACAGCATGTAGATCGCATTGCTTTTAGCATAACATCTTCATTCATTACTCTTATTCTCTTTGGTTGCTTTTCTGGATTTTCCTAGACTCACTTTCGTTTCATGCATCTATATGTCTAGTTTTGGGCCTTCTGTACATCCTTATTTGGATTTGTGTAGTTCTCCTTGTAGGATTTATTTGTCACTTTGTTTTCATGGGATGTTGCATCCTTGATCTTGTCACTGTGACAGTCAAAGTCAAATACCGAATAGTCCTTTGTTGATCTCATCCGTGCTTTTGATACATTCGTATAACCATTTACATTAACTGTTTTATTGTCAAAGTCATGTTGAGATATGGTGCCATGAGCACATAGATTAAAGGACTAAGGTATGGTATAGGAAAGAATTAAAGTAGCCACCCTAGGATGTGGACTACAAGATGTGGAGATGTGGATTGAGGATATCCACAAGGAGAGATGTGGATGAGAGAGGATCCCACATGGTTTGACTATTCTAAAGGCTCTCTCTATATAAGAAGCCTATCATGTATTGTTGAGAATATACATTGGAATAGATTGAGTGTTTCATACTTCCTGTCTCTCTCTCTCCATGGCATACCATATTTGGTTTGATCCTCCATGATCTTTATGCTCATTAAGTGATAGATTAGGCTAGTACGATCCTCACTTTGACATGGTATCAGAGCAGGTTTAGCTAAGCCTAGATTAGATTAAGGTCATTGAGAGATAGATCTAAGAATCCTTAGGTAGATAGAGATTTCCGTTCTTTGAGAGAGAGATGTTTTTTTCTTAGTTAGGAAATTCTTTGATTAGCATTGAGATTTCATTGTTAGGATTCCATTTCATCCTTTGAGAAGTCTCATTCAAGAGAGTGTGTTTGTCTTAAGGAAAAGTCTCTAATCTGTGAGGCGGTTGGAAGAAAGGTTCTCCATCAACAAGCTTCATCCACGATGGATTTCCCATAGCTTGATCGCAGCTTCATCCACAATGGACTTCCCATAGCTTGATCTCTCGCAGCTCCATAGCCCATAACTGCCACAGTAGTGCTCCTTCTACAACCACCAACAGCCTCGTTGTCCAGCAGTTTTGTGCCAGTAGTTTCTACGCTCCCTCGACACCTACGGCCTGAAGCTATCCACAGAAGCTGCTGCTGCCAGCTCTCCCACAGTTAAGCTCCTCCAAACAGCAGTGCAATGTGCTCAATGGGACCTGGATGCCGCCTTTGACTCCATCGAGCCGCAGAGTTGACTGTGTCACGTGAAGACGGGAGCATGTTTTCAGGCCTCCGCCCCCTTTCGAGACTCGTGCTCCCAGTGACCCAGCCTCTAAAGCTCTACTAGCTGACCAGCCTCATCCAATGCTAGTGCAAATGAGCAATGCACTAGGCCCTTCTCAGGCTCCTCCAACGCATGCACCTTCAACACACAAGGCAAGCAAGCTGACCCCCTGACGATGAACACCAGCGCAGCCTCCTAGCTCCTACAATCACTTTGGCTCCATAGCGTGATTGCAATCACCTCCAAATGGCTCACATCTATTGTGCTCTAGCTAGCCTTCAATAGCTCTGTTAGCAGCTAGCCTCACACCTTCAACGTCGCCAGTCCGCTCCAATAGCAACACCTCTAGCATTGCTCATGCCATCGCAACCCAATCCTGTCTATTGGAAAGGCTCGAGGTGTCGGTCAATGCATCAAGGGTTGCAAGCCTTGCCCAAGCTCTCAGTTCTCCTGATTGCCAATTGAAGGGGTTGAGCCTTACATGGAAGTGGATCGGTGACACTAGGTTTTCAGAGTGAGACAATGGACTCCTGGCTTGACTCTTTTGCCACTGCAGTTGTCCGTGCATACGTTGTTGTACGTCGTCGCTTCAATTTCTCTGCAAGCTTCAAAGCTTCAGTTCTCCTTAAAAAAAAAGAATGACACATGGCAGATAAGCTTCCACCAAGGTTAGATCAAGCTAATCTTGAGTTTGTCCAATGGTCAAGGCGTTGACACGTGGCAGATAGAATTTGACCCAGGATAGGTTAATGTTGGTTAAGTTCATCTGACCCTGGGTGTGGAGAGGATAAGGACACGTGGCAAATAATAGTTTTTAAACCATAGTTAAGTTAAGGTTAATTGCCACATCACCACAGTGCCACCTAAGCATAGAGTCTCTTGTTAAGCACAGTATGGAATTCAGCATGTGAATCCCTGTGCCACATCATCAAAGACCCTCTTCTTCACAAAACCTTCGACGAGCCGTAACTTGCAATCCAGGAAGAATTTGCATGCGCTCCAAAAAGGAAAAGTGATCGTCTTTTTGAGCTCTACGCGCCTGTTAAGTCAGAATCAATGTATGCAATTAGACACTGCCAATATTGAAAGAATTCAATTGGTAAGACCTTTGCAACCATTGGAAAAGCAAAGCATGAATGCGAACATCGATGTAAAAAGCAAGCCGAAAGCACAAGTGTATGAGGTGACCATAGCCCGAAACATGGCATCCACACATAAAGCATTAAGGCACATGGAAGAACAAAGCATCATGCAAGAAGCTGGGACACAAGGAAGAAGATTGCAGATTGAAGAACCAGCAGGTCAACTACATAGCATCGTCATCAAGCCATGAGCCAAATGGTGACATCAATGGAATGTATTGAGAAACGAAAAACCTTGCCAACCTTGCCTATATGTTTGTAATCAAACCTGACCACCTGAGAGTAGCTATGAAAGCACCCAGGGGAGGTATTGACATGTAAACCATACTTGACCACCTTAAGTAGCAATGCATGCACTAAGGGGAGGTGATGGAATGTAACTCACATCTGACCACCTTGCAGTAGCCAAAGGATTATGGCACCAAGAGGAGGTGTTGAGATATGGTGCCATGAGCACATAGATTAAAGGACTAAGGTATGGTATAGGAAAGAATTAAAGTAGCCACCCTAGGATGTGGACTACAAGATGTGGAGATGTGGATTGAGGATATCCACAAGGAGAGATGTGGATGAGAGGATCCCACATGGTTTGACTATTCTAAAGGCTCTCTCTATATAAGAAGCCTATCATGTATTGTTGAGAATATACATTGGAATAGATTGAGTGTTTCATACTTCCTGTCTCTCTCCATGGCATACCATATTTGGTTTGATCCTCCGTGATCTTTATGCTCATTAAGTGATAGATTAGGCTAGTACGATCCTCACTTTGACAAGTCAAATATCGAACAGTCCTTTGTTTTGAATCATCCCTACTTTTGATACAATCATAGAACCATTTGCATTAACTATCATAGTGGCAATAGAGTGTTAAGAATGATCCACAAACTCATCTATTCCTGAGAGAACGTCACTCATTGATGCACTTTCTATGGATTTCATAACTCCATAGTCTTGAAACTCCTCTACTCCTAAGAGAACATCACTCATTATATCATCGTGCATGATTTTTGTAATTCTATAGCTACTTGGTTTGACTCAAAGAACTTTATTAGTATCCATGAAGCCATCCATGCTTGATAAGATATCACTTTTGACATCTTTGCCCAAGTTCTCAATGTGCATGAATTCATCCACTTCGGATAATGCATCACTTGTGAAATCTTTTTCTTTCTCAGTACCAATGAGCTCATCGACTCCTTATAATATGTCAATGCTATAGTTGAGTGCTTTGGAATCATCCATCTCTAAAGGAATAGAGCTTGGTACATTAGCATATTCTTTCAATTTTTTGATATTGTAGTATACATTATGTTTATCATAAAAAACCACATGCCGAGTACTATATCACTAGGATTAAACATATGAACTCACGATGTGAACCCCATGAGAGGATGAGTGATGTGCAGCTTCTACCATGCTTCCTCATAGGGCTACAGGATGATAAGCTACATGATCATTTGTTTGCTATGAATCCCACATTGTTTGAGCTATGCAACAAGACGGCGATACGCTTAAGGGATAACATGAGGGAGCCCCAAAAGGATAAATCCTTAGCTTCCTCAGATATGTCCCAAATAGCATAGGCTTCAACCTGAGAAGCAACTAAGGATGCAAGCATGATGCCTAAGGTGCTCGACATGGAAGAGTTGGCCACAGATCTATTAAACAAGTTGAGCCAACCATGGAAGATAGAAGCACCAAAAGATGCTCTTAGCAACCCCCATTTATTTCCACAAAGAGATAACATATTGTGTGGGGTATGCACTGGAAATCATCCCACTAAGGAATGCCCTCGTCTTAGAGCCAGGCCAACACTCTACAGTGCCCATTGCATTCATTGGGGAAATCATGAAACATCCCAATGTCATTATCCTAGGGTGATTCCTCAACCCATGTATCAATAAAGGCCGCATCTACCATTGCTTGCACCACCCAATCCATCCAATCAAGTACAACGGCCAATATAAGGAGCCACATCAGCCAATCAAGGGTAATTTAGGGCTCAATATTCCATTACCCCGGCCAGTACTATGACCTCAACCACCACCTCCATGAAATACTCCCCTGAATCAAGTATTGGTGGAAGAGCTACTAGTGATTGGGGAGACCCCAGAACTACCTTCAATGGACACAACTATCCCTGAAATGGTGACAATGCAAATTGGTCTAGCATTATAAGTCACTACATTATACAAGATGACCAATACATTTCGGTCTACCAGATGGCACCGATTCCTCAAAAAATGGGAGATAGGAACAACTTCACCAAGGCACAACCCATTCAATGCCATATGTGTCAAGGGCCACACCCTGCCAATGAGTGTCCATATAAGGGGCAATCTAAGCAACCAATCACATGTGCACGAGTGTCTAATACACCATCGCCATTATGCCCTAGGTGTGGTGTGGACCATCTTTTTAAGGATTGCTCGATGAGAAGGCCATCTAAGTCCACAAGCCTTAACTTGTTAAGCCTTGAGAGAGGCCAAGTGTCATCAGTATCCTTGAATGTAATCACGAGGTTACAAGCTAAAGCCCTTAATAAAGAACTTTGTAAACAAGCCAAAAGAGATAAAGCTAGCACGTCATAGCCTAGAGATGCAACTGAATCTGCATGAGTAAGCACCAAGGGTGCAATGAAGATTGGGAAGGGAAAAATTAAGGTCATCATCCAAGATGGGTCCGATGAAGATACAGCCTCCCTAGCAACATCATCTTCCTCTACTGATACTCTCTCAAATGGTACCAGCAACAACCACTCGCATGAGGCAAATGAGGCAATGCTAATGGCTTCAACCCATGGCCAAGCTACAACACCTAAGGGTCACGGTGAATATCCCAACCCATGGGTGGGGAAACAAGGTCTCATCGAGGTGCATAAATTGGTACACAAGTGCCAAGAGGAATGTTATCAGAGTTTCAAGGCAAGCAATAGTACTGATACAATTCATCCTAAACATGAGATAAATGCTCGACCCTCAAAAGCCTTGCAAATACCTGAAAGGGTAGAGGAAGAATGTGTGTCGTGCCCTTCAACAGAGGGATCCACTCTATTGCAATGGATGTTTGAAGAAGACGCTGCCTTGCAACAACTAAAGGAGGATGGTAACATGTCCTTATATGGCTTAGAAGAGTCTAAATCAATAGGCATGGAACCTATCACTAGTCCTCGAGACATCATAGGATTAGCCTCATTCTTGTCCACTGAAATCAAGATGTCCATCGCAACACTATTACGGGGTAATCCTACTCTATGGAGATACCTCTCGGATTGGATGAATGGGCAAATAGTGACACCCCAACCCATAAATCCTGATAATGTTGAATCTCCCAATCATGCTCAAGACCTTCCAAGGGTGCCAGTCAACAAATTGGGCCAATATTTTAAGAGTGATGACACGAATGCAGTGTTACCCATCTCCTTCCATAATAAAAAAGCTATGGCAATCTTAGACGAAGGAGCACATGTTAGCATCATCACAAAACAATGCTGGGAAAAGTGGGGAAGTCCTGACTGAGAGAGTACTTCCTTGGTAGTTAAATTAGCCAATGGAGGCATGGCTCATCCCATAGGAGTACTCAAGGACATTAAAATCAAAACCTGTGGTCTCACATACCGAGTGTGCCTTGTTGTAATGGATTTCCAAAACAACCCTGGGTATGAGGCTATTCTAGGGAGACCTTTCTTACGCATAGAAGGATTTATCCATGATTGGCGCTCCAACAACATTTATCTAAGGAAAGATCAACAAGTCCTGAGGGTTGATCTACAAACATGGAAGACTCACACTATGTCTAGAAATCTATTTGCAGCTGAATTGGATACCATCGATAGGTCTGTGCCAGTAAAGCTGGTTAAAAAATATGAGAAAGAGGATAGTGAGAAGAGTCTTGATGAACCTTGGTGTGCTCCTTTACCAAAACTAGAAGACTCACTTGATTGGATGCATACACTGGTGGCAATAGATCTAGTAACTGCTGAGGGCACTCAAATGATGTACCTTGATGATGAACAACTTAACTCCATTACACCTTTTTACACCATAAGAGCGGTACTCCCTAATCAAATTGAATTAGGAATTGACAATTCCCTTGATCCTAATGAGATAGATATGACTCCGTCTCAACTTTGGATAGAGCTCACATCAGCAGGTGTAACATGCCAAACTCATGCCATGGTAGATGGGCGAGCAGGCCACAACCTCATCTCCTGGGAGACATTAAAGCATCTTGGCCACATACACCTTCAAGTATGTGAATCTAAAATTCAATCCATAGAGGGTACCTCTATTAAGGTTATTGGTTCTTTAATGTTGAATGTTTCCTTGGACAATTACATTGTGCCTTGCAAGTTTTTTGTAGCTCCTACAGATACCTTAACGAAAGTTGCCATTCTTGGTAAAAGCTAGATCCAAGACACTTACAAAGGGTTATTTGGTGATGAATCATCCCATCAAGATACACCGATTGCTAGCCAAGGATCAACATCAGCAACTACTTCCATCTCCCCACCTCGACAAGGAATCCACCAAGGAAGAAGACAAAGACAAAAGGAAACCAAGCAAATATGGGTCCAAAAGGATCTATTAAAGGCTCAAGGATACATTGAGGGTGGATCATATTTTTGGATTCCAAAGAAACCTCAGCATATGAAGCCATCCCCTCCTCTAAACATCAAGCCTCACCATTGCCAACCACCCCCTCATGTAAACAACAGATCTCAACATCAAAGAAGAAGATGATGCCATCCAACAAGGAAGGTACATTACCAATGGGTTCCCACAAGACTACTCGAGGCCCAGGGATATTACCTTGGCAACTCTTATATATGAGTACCCAAGCCTCACCAGAGCAATCAATAGCCCGCACTAAGCCTAAATGTACACCATCTCCATCGTAAAAGCAAGAGTGGAGCCCCAAATCTATCAATACAAAAACATCAACGAGTGCAAATGCACCAGTAGTAGTCACACAAGAACCTACTTTGCAAAGATGCCAAGAACAGTGAGAACTTGCTTTCAAGGATAAGGGAAAAGCACCAATGCAGGAGGATCATACGCAAAGGAATTCATCTACCTCCTCTTGAGTAGTTACACAAGAACCTATCTCAAAAAGGGAGACAGTAACACAAGAACCTACTCAACTGCAAGTCTATCAGAAGGGATGTCAATTTATTGCATCATCTTCAAGGTAACTAGCAATAACACAAGAACATGTCTTGAAAAAAGAGATAGTAACACAAGAACCTGCCAAGACAAATGTTGAATCAACCACACAAGTAATGCCCATCACAATGGAAGTCCCACAAGAACCTTCCAATGTGAACAATGAATTATCTTCATCCCTGACAACTTTCTCAACTAAAACTTGGGCTCAACAAAAACAAAAGATCTCTTAGACATTGCAATCCTACTCACATTTAATACATAGAACATATATCACTTTATTACGATGAGTATCATAGAAGTGGTACATGTGGGAGATCATAATGCTCAATGATGCAACATTGACAATGAGAAATATACCAATAGTAGATCCACAAGAACCTACTTCTAAAAATGGAGTAGCTCCACAAGAACCTACTGTTGCAATCAAGGATCTCAAAGAACTCCAAGCAACGTTGCTACCAACGGGATGACAACTGCTCGTCAACAAAGATCTCTAGTAATGTCTTAGAAACTCTCCTTCAAAGTGATTATCAGACTTACTGGGGTCTACAAAATGATGTTCTTGTTAGGTCTGGGTCACAATTGGTCAATATGTCACTGCAATCACCTTCTGATGTACTCATAGTAGGCACTAAGGCCATTTAGGTGAATAGTAACTCAGTTCCAAGTTCTAGGTCTAGGTGTGTCCATAAAGAGCACTCAAGTTATGACATGTGGAAGTCCAACCTCTCTGCTCACATGTGGAAGTCCTAGGTGAAAATAGGTGATCAGTCCTCTTTAGGTTCTGAGCACGGCACACTCAGCAAATCACAACTACATCAACCCAAGGGCTCCTTGATCAGGAAGATAAGCCACAAACACTATGGAAATTCAATACACCAATCAACATCAACAACAAGTCCCATCAGTAGAGCCAAAACAGAACAGGGCACAAACTTATGCCTAAGTCATCAGGGTCTTGAATTTGAGTTCACACATGGAATGACAAGTGGTTCTCCACAAGTAGCTCTCGAGGATGCATTCAACTCCAAGATAAAGGTGATTACACTAATATGGGTTTGGATGAGTTTCTTGTGACCCTCAAAGCTTTTTTCACATTCCTTTACTAACATCACCATTAACTATCTAACTTCTACTCATCCTCTTTTCTTTATTTTTATTTTCTTTCAATTCTAGCTTCGAAGCCTTTCCTAGAATACCCTTCTATAAACTTCTTCAGCCATAGTCCTCATTTTAGGGGTTTGTATGGTGTATTATCAGACTCCGCTCGATTTGATGACACAAAACAATAAAGCTCCAAATGGTGCCATAACCTTATTGGGCTCAAATACTTCCAAGCAAAGCCCTCAATGGAATAGATTTTAAAGGAACTTCAATGTTGAGAAGCAAGACAAAATGTCATGCACAACTCCGGATGTTCAATGGCATGTCAAAGACATAGTCTGATGAGAATCCATTAGAGTCCTCACTCCAATCAAATATGGGACTTAAGAGGAGCATGAGAATGTGCTTTACTTACATTGCTAACACTAATACCACTAGGATCCTACATCAATCCCTACTAATACCTTCTTCCTAATAACTACCCCTTAGATTTTTCTTTTTCTTTTTCCTTCTTTGAATGGTCACAAGAACTCAACTCGGCTCATTCAAACCCTAAGGTGCTAGTTCCAGAAGAATCACTCATCCATACTTCCAACAATCATTCCATAACAAGGAGCCACTACATCCTCTGCTGCAATGGACCAAAACAAGATTCAGCCCAGTGCACACGAAAGACTACTTTGCACGATCTTCATTGACAATGCTCCAACAACCATGAACATTGCATGATCCAGAGGACTGGCAGGTAGGGGGGCATGTTAACAGATTAGTTAACAATATGCCACCGCTGGTCAAGTGATGTGATTAGATGGATAGTAGCAAGTTCATAGAGCCACAATTGTGTCTTGGAGCTAGATGGGCCCAAGAGGATGGTAAAATTATGAGAAGGGAGAGTGGTTGGCCCTCCCTTCAAAAGGTGACTTGTATAAAAGGTAAAATGGTTGAGTTTGGTCTTCATTGTTGTTTGCACAAGTTTGAATACAAGCTCCCTCTTCTCTTCCAAGAGTGTTTTGGGTGTTCCCTTGTTTCCATTGTAATGCCCTGTGTTTGCCACTCCATCCCCCTTCACTCTCCTCTTCCCTTCTCCTTCTCCTCCCTTCTCCCCTCTCTTCTCCCATCTCCCCCTTCCCTCTTTCTCTCATTGCAACACATTGCAACAATCCGAAGGCCGCTTGAGTGAGTGACAATTGCGGATGGCTCATGCCTTACATTGCTCTCACAAGGAGTAGCTTCGAGTGGAGGCTCCATTGGCATCTCTTCAACATCCCCACGACACGTGAGTCACTGTGAGACCACATAAGATTTCTAAAACGAATATATATATATAAGAAAACTCGAGGCGAATGGACCCTTAACAACTTCCCAATCAACATTTGTCAGCATCAGATTACTGAGGCTTGGATCTGCAAGTTGGATCCCCAATCTCATTAGTGCCACCCCAAGCTCTTTGACGTGGCATTCTTGAAAGAACACCTCAGTGCATCTCATGCCCCAAGTTCTATGTAGTTCCACGATGACATAAATGGGAGGCCAACATACACAATTTGGGGAATCACACCATTAATTAGCCAATGATTGAGCCATACTCTAGAATACAATGGAACATCCAAGGCACACTGATCCGAGCACTTCAACAAAATGATGCAATGTTCTACATGCAAGCTCTACATGTGATCCCTACATGCATATTCTAGATGCAATTCCTACATGCACATTCTACATCCACTTCCTACATGCAATTCCTGCATGCATGTTCTACATGCAGTTCCTATATGCATGTTGTACATGCAAGTCCTACATGCAGTTCCTACATGCAAGTCCTACATGTAGTTCCTATATGTGACTCCTACATGCAACTTCTATATACGCATCCTAGATGCAAGTTTCACATGTAGAGAGAGAAAGTCTTACAACTCCTCTCTCTGCATGTAAGAATTGTACATACGATTCCTACATGCAAAGAGAGAAGCTCTCCAACTTATATAAATATCTCATGATGGAATGAAGCCCACACACTTCAAGGCATTGCATTGAGTTCTATTTTGGTGTTCTATGCAATTGTCTCCAAGTGTCCATGCTCCCTTGCACTCTCAAGTCCAAAATCATGTCCTAACCTTGTCTCCTACTCCCCTCTCTTCCAACCTTGCAACTCCTCCCCCTCTCTTCCAACCTTGTAACTCCTCCCCCTCTCCTCCTCCCCTCTCCCATCTTTCCCCTCATCCCCTTGCTCTTACACCTTCTTTGTCTCCCACTCTTATGCTTCCCCAAAACCCTTACCCTCTTATATTAGTCCCTCAACCATTGACCTCAACCCTTAACCTCCAAGATCTATGAGGGAGATAAGTTCTCCACCATGTACTCTATTTTGGACCCTGGTTCCCCCTTCTAACTTGGAACGTCCTTCTAAACCTTAGAACTCCTTCTAAATGTTAGAACCCCCAATGGAGGCAAAAGCCTTCATTCCCCCAACCATGTTGATGAATGTTCCTTTCATGCAAGCATGCATGATGTCTGCTTCACACACTTGAGCCTACGTCTCTCACCAGAATACGACCCGAGGTCCTAAGCTACACTTATACTAAAACAATGATGATATCTATATATCTATAGGTGACCAAAAATCTTAGAGCCTTGCACACCCTGCACATCCTATGGAAGCCATGGGACAACACCCGTAATGGGAGAAGACTTGATATGACTCTAAGTCACTAAGGGGCCACACTTTATACCAAACCTTGTCTACAAAATTGTTCTGCACATCCTTTTTTTAAGAAAATTCTATCCATGGTCAAAATGGAACCAAAATGGCAAGCCTCTAAAATATGATGGTACAAGGATTCTAGGTGTTATTGCATTTGGAGTAGCATGAGGGTCCGTTTCCCTTCTTTTATGTGGTAGCTTGCATCACTGAATTTTTGATATGGTAAGGCTAAATCCATGACTCCATGACTTGTAATGGGACAAGACTTGGTATGAATCTATGTCATTGAGTTCCCAACTTTTGTACCAAATCTTTTCAAGAAAATAGTTCTACACATCCACTTTTTTTAGAAAACCCTATATGGCATGTTACTATGGGCCTAATCTTGGTACAAATGTTTTTTTCTTCACAAAATGATTTTGCACATCCATTTTTTCAAGAAAAACCATGTGTGGCATGCACTAGGAAACTTGTAGAGCATAACATCGCCCGATGCATTTACAACCATGCAACTGTTACCCGCCGATGGGCATGATACTTTCCAAAGTCCTTAAAATAAGTAATTTTAAGTATCATGAAGAGTATCATGCCCATCTGATACCATTTGCATGCAAAATGCATCAACATTGAAAAACATGCATCAGTGTGCTTCTAGCCATGCAAACGGTAGCCAATGGGCATGATACTTTGTAGACAAATTAAACTAACTGATTTTAAGGTTCGTGCAAAGTATTATGACACTCCGATATCATTTACATGGCTTGGAAAGAATATTTTCTTGTTCTTCACCATGCATCGCATCCGAAACTATTCATTAGTGTGATTCTAGCCATGAAAACAGTACCCAATGGGTATGATACTTTGTGTGAGCCTTAAACTAATTGATTTTAAGTCCCATTAAAATTACCATGCCCATTGGATATCATTTGTTGGCTTGGAAAGAGTATTTCCTTTTTTTTCACCATGCATCATGCATGAACATTGGAAAACATGCAACAGTGTGCCTCCAGCCATGCGAATGATACTCAAGGGGCATGCTACTTTGTGCAAGCCTTAAACTAAGTGATTATAAGGCTAATGCATATTATCATGCCCATAAGATATCATTTTCATGGCTTGGAAAGAACATTTCCTTGTTTTTCACCATGCATCATGCATGAGCATTCAAAAGCATGCATTGGTGTGCTTCTAACAATGCATTGAGCATAAAAAAACATGCATTGGTGTGCTACTAGCCATGCAAATGGTACTCGATGGGCATGATACTTTGAAGAATCCATAGACTAAGTCATTTTAAGGCCCGTGCAAAGTATTATTCCCATCGTATATGATTTGCATGACTTTGAAATAATATTTCACCATGTATCATGCATGAGCATTGAGAAACATGCATCGGTGTGCTTATAGCCATGAAAATGTTACTCAATGGGCATGACACTTTGAAAAAGTCTATTGGCCTCCTCTCTTGCCTCTGGCTTGCAACTTTCCTTCTTCAACTTAGCCTCCTCTCTGTGCCCGGCTTACAACCTTCCTTCTTTAACCTCCAACTTACAACCTTTTGAGCTTAAAATTTTCTCTCAGCGTCATCCAACTCGGCCTCCTCTCTACCTGAATCTTGTGTCCTCGAACTCAATCTCCTCTCTACCTTCGGCTTGCAACTATCCTTCTTCAACTTGGCCTCCTCTCTACCTTTAGCTTACAACCTTTCTCCTTGAGCTTATCCTACTCTTGCCATCATCCAAGTGGTTTAGAATCATGGGTGGTGTACTATTAGGACTACTCATAGTAGCCAAATGGTTTGGCTATAGTTCTATTGTTGATCAAAGGACCCCTTGACAACTACTATTCTTCTACCTCTTGGTTATGATCCTTGTGTATGTCACCCCTCACGAGTCATAGGAAGAGCCTTTGTGACTAGGTTCTTCCATCAACAGATATTGCCAAACCATTTGGCTATTACGATCACTCTTGAGGGTACACCCATGATTTTGAACCCATTGGCCTTGGTCCAATGCATGCTCCAATGGCTAGGAAACAAAGTTTCACCCTCCATTGGAAAATAGTCAGTGTATTCATTCCTTACCGAGGGATACCATAATGATATCCAATCTGCATCAAACTCTATGAGTACACAGTATGGTTTCCTCCACCAGTCTCATAAGGTAGGTTTGGTCATCAAACCAAGATTATAGAGTCCTAGTAGATACCAGTTTTAACACTTTTATCGATGCTATTATTGATGGAAATACCAACTCTGGTAAGTTTCCAGAGAGCTACAAAAATATTAATAGAATTAGAGTAGTGCCAAAAAATTTAGCAGTTTGGATCCATCTTATGCATTTCTTCTCATTGAGCTAGGATAGTGTAATAGAATAGTGTTGTAACAGGAAAGTGTTCTTTTTGTAGATTTCTTTAAGATCATCAAAATTTGAAGAAGAGACTAGTAGAGAAAATCTTTGTGAGATCTATATTGACAGGTCTTGTATGGTAGTGTACAATGCAAAGGACAAATAAGAAGACTATGCACCATATCAATCACACACATAAAGAGACATGGTCACTTCCAACATTCAACTGAGTTGAGTGATGAAATACAAATTCTATTTGGCTAGTTTGTGAGTAGATTCATTGAATTATTTTCACGTACTACTATAATTACACTCTTGTATGTGACTTTTTTGAGTCGATTCACTAAACTCTTTACATGTGGGGAGATGTACTTGTTCTGGGAAGTTTGAGAGCACATGCATGGTATAAGCATCCTCATAACTCAATGTTAACCCAAGGATATCAAAATGCTCTAAGGAAAGATTGAGAGACAAAAGAGCAATAGAATAGAAGCATTGAACAGGAGGATGCACTGAATTAGGATGATATAATGTAGGACACGACAAGCACTTACTTTGATGCTCCCTCACCTCAAGATAAAAGATATAAAGATGTGAAAGTGATTGGGGAGGACCCAACCCCAAAGGATAACATGATTCCTAAAGAGGAGAGCTAACTACAAGAGGGGGGTGCACCAAATGAGGATGATATAATGCAAGACATGATAAGAACTTACTTTGATGCTCCTTCACCCCACGATGAAGGAGATGAAGATGTCGAGCTAATTAGGGAGGAACCAGCCCCCAAGGATAACATAAGTCCTAAAGAGGAGAGCTTATGATGTGAAGCAAGGACCATGTTATATTAAGGGGCAAGCAAACCTCCTCTCACATCCATTCTTCTAATCTTAAATTTACAAGCAACTTATGGATGGTCAAACACTAGCATTTTGTCCCTCTTTTGATAAGAGTTTTGATGTACATCAAACTATAGTTTCATTGCATGTACTTCCAATTTGGTGCTTCAAATTCATTGAATGGATCAACTTCTTAGGTTACTTTCAAATACTAATTCAAAAAGAGATACCATTCCAAAAGGCTTCAAATAAAATGCTTGCATCCTTTCCAGAGAAACATAAGATTGTATACAAGTCAATTCATGCATGTCCCAGTGATTACATCCTTTCTAGAGGAGCATAAGAGCAATTTACAACTTGTCCGGTCGACTTGGATTCTTTTGGCTAACTTGCCCCTCATGGGAAGCCACTAGTGGATAATCTTCTAGAGAAGGAAGCTTGCTTTCCCAATTTCACACTCCTTTCAAATTCCTCTGAATTAGGTTTTCCACCACGTGGGCCGTCGTCTTAGCATCCATTTTTGTTGAGGTCCGAATTCACTGGGGCATCTTGGGTCAACTTTCTGTACACTGTTCTGTACACTATTCTGGCCACAAGTTTCTTAGCTGTGTCTTGCCCACCCTCTATAGGGTCACCCTGTTGGTTTGGGAATTTGATGTGTTTGTAGGCCAGTTTTGGGGGATCCTCTCCATTACGGCCCTCATTAGATCTGTTTCTACTGTGTTGAGCCGGTACCTGTGCTGAATCTCCTCCACCGACAACCAATCAGCTTTGGCGTTATTCCAAACATCCAGCCACCTCCTTATGCCTTTCTTGCTGATGCTACGTGCTTTGCGAAGGTCGTGCTTAGTGAATGGGGTTTCATAGCTCCCCGATGCATGGGTCCACCAGATTCCTTCTTCAAGGCTGGTGTCTCCTCTTAGCCCTGACCTTCCGGACCATTTGGCCAAGTGAATGCAACCCTTCCACGCACCTACTAGCCTTGCTATTAGTACTGACTTGTTGATTTTCACTGGGAAGAGCGACAATAGTTTGTCATACCATGAAAGATGCGGCCACACCCCGACCTTACCACCCTTACCGTTCGACAAGGAGTGTACAATCTCTCACAAGCTCCTTTTGACAAAATCCTATTTATTGGCATTATGGCTTCAAGCAAGCTCTACTTTTGTATTATGACAGGAATGACTACTTGAAATGATCAAACTTCCAGTAGATGAATGTTTATGTCTCTTTCATTTCCATTGTTCAAGAATCAACAATACCAATTATAATGTATATATATATAACACTTTTGCCTTGATGTTGTAGAGATAACTAAAAGCTTGTATAAATAATGCTTTTATCTTGATTTAGACAACTTAATCCATAGACCATGCTTATTGTCCTACATAGTTGTATTTCACTTTGTTATAGATAGTGTTAATAGGTTTTTTATACAACCAATTACATGTTTATTTTTTTATAGAGTACCATATGTGTACTTATGTGTCACATAACCAAACAATTGTAACATCAATTTGGTAGATTCATTGGAAGGACCTACAATTTAATTTTTTGTGTTATGAACATAATATACATACGTACATTTTCCTTT